>NW_009225209.1:69366-100303 GCF_000690835.1 Fulmarus glacialis
TTTTTTTTTTTTTTTTAATTGCCCATATCACATCTGTCTGACTTAAGATGATAAGTTCCTTGAAGCAGGAACGTGTTCTAATTATAAAACACAACGCACTCTATAAATTCAAGGATGTCCTACGAAAAGTAACTGCATTGGCCTAGTTAGGCTTTCTGGTTTATTTCATAGCAGGGAAATAAAAAGATAGGAGACTCCCAACAGATGAGCTGAAATAAACGTGTTCAGTCCTTACTCCTGGGTTGCTCCACGTCAGCTTAAGGAAAATAACCTCAATTCTTTTGCGAAGGGTCTAGAAGGAAAGAAAGGGGACATGTCCCTCACAGTCATCTGTATCATGGGATCTGGAGGCCTCTGTATGTAGCAGAAAGTGAAGATTAGGGACAGGTGAGCCATTACAACACAGTTGCTAAGAAGTACTCCTGAGCCAGCCAGTCTGCTGCCTTGAGGTTCCTTGCTAACCATGAAATAACTCTGCTACCATCCCACATCCTCTAGGAAAATGTCTTTTAATCCCCGTAATACTGCACTTCATCAGGGCTGTGGGTTAAGAGTGAAAGGAAACTGGCCTACAATGCAGTAGCAGACATGCTAGGTCAAGTGCACCATGTGGGAAACTGTGTTAGTTAAAATCAAAGGAAGCTCACCTTTTTCTGCTTTTTTATAATGAACATATTTTAAATACTGTGCAACACCTAGAGTGTAAGATTGATGTTATAAAAGTTACACAAATGAATAAAATAACTGAGGCATGAGCTAGAGATTTTGACATTAGAGAAAAATTATCAAAAAAAATAGGAATGTCCAAGTTCCCATATAAATTATTGTGTTCAAGTAAAACAGTATACTTTGTGTTAAAACAAATCCCTGCTGCTATCTCCATCTGTCTGAAAGTTAATGTGGGTGGTGTGGTGTATGGAATTTACCTTAGTGGGAGACAAGACAATTACGAGAAAAAAATCACAGTATTAGGAAATTACTTCATAGAAAAATAGTCTTTTTACTACAAGGCTGTACAACAATCTTTAGTTAATAATAGATAGACTATACTTAGCTACCCCAACACCTTCATGCCGCAGAGACATGTCTACATCAGAAACCAAACTGATCACGGCTGTTCCCTTAGAATGCAGCTCAGACTGTCTATGCCCTAATATCCCTTCTCCTGTTCATTCTCCCAAGCTGTACTTGCCACAGAATTCTGTTCTTTTCATTCTCTTCCATCTGATGGCATCACAGTTATACCTTTGTAGTCCTGTTTTTTCATTACAACTTATTTATTATGACAGCTGCGTACAGAATTATGTGCCTTTGCAATTGCATTTAGGAGCCACTTACAGGGGCTCAGCATGCTGTCTTTTGTGCAGAGGAAAAAATTATTCCTGGTGCTTGAACAGGCTAAACAGTAGTTAGAAGGACACTCTGCCCCAGAGGAGGGCAGTAGCAGGGAAAAGTTGCATAAACAGGGGTTTACCTGTTAATGCCAGAGGCAGACTTGGCCCTTAATGTGTGTACTCCACAGGTAGCTCAGTCTGACAAGGCTACAGGTGGGAAAAGTTTAGCTGAGAGTGGCAGGGCAGCATTAGTAGGTGTGAGGACCATCTAACAGTAACCAAGATGAGGAGAGCAAGTGTGGAGTAAAGCTGTTCACAATATATGCTTACAAGCAATGAAAATGAGCAGTAGATGTGAAAACTGATTTTCCCTTCAAAAACTCAGGAAAGCTGTAACAAAATCACACAGCAGCTTTAATTTCTCAAAGGCTGTCTTACTAAATAAAGAATGGTTCTAGTAAAAGTTGTGGAAGGAAGCTTTTGAAAACAAAAGCCTATAGGAATGACCACCTGGATCTGTCCAGGGTTTTTTTATTTCTTTCACCATAACAAATAGGTTAGCAAAAAGGATTCCTTTATGACAGTGTAAAGATTCAGGACTAGTCCTAAACTTTGGGGGCAGGAAAGAATTCATACCAACCTCAGGGAGTCAAGCATACAGCACCAGAGAGAGGCAGAAGGAAGCCCAAAGGTTAGGTTTCAGTGACACTATGTCACAGCTTCTAAGGATTTCAAAGAGGCTAGGAATGGCCTGTAGTCTTAACCTAAATCTTAGGCAAGTGACTTAGGAACAAAAGTGTTCGCTGTCCACCTCCTCTGATACATGGTACCATTGCTTTTCCATGAGCCACGGGTAGCAAGCCAAAGGCTTGGAGTGCACCTTGCAAGCAAAGACTTGCAAGAGATGGTGCGCTGCTTAGAAATTGAGTGCTAAATATCAACTGGCACATCCAAAACCTCCCAATACTAAAAGTCATTATGAATATGATAAATGCTACACTCCAATCCTTTCTTTAACTTAAAGCTACTTTTCTCCCTTCATAGATGAGAAAGAAAGGCCTGTAGTTAAGAAAGATCTCTGGTTCACTGAAAGGGGACAGGATGAGGGTTGGATGTGGCTACTTATTAAACATGAGATAATAACATTTTGCTGCAGATCTGATTAGGACTCGAATGACACTGGCAATCTGAGTGGCTTAATGTGATTTCCCAGTATGAAAATGTAAGGTACTCCTAGGATTTAGGGCCAGCATTTCTGGTGTCTTGATTTGCTTTTTCTGTTTTCTTTTTCTTTCTGCCTTGTAAACAGCTGGATAAGAAGAAAACCACAAACACTAACACTCAGTTAAATTCCATGATTTTTGTATCATGGAACTTAAATTAAGAAATAAGAGCAAAGTACAGAAAACTTTCTTAAGGGTAAAAGTTTATCCTCTTAAATGCTCTCCATGGGGAAACTGTGTTGAGTCATCTTCATTATGGCACAACAGAACATTACTTCAGACCTAAACTGATTAGTGTTATGAGTCAGTTCATCAATTGTTTTAGATCTAAAGTCATGTTCCAGCATTGTCATGTAATGCAGTAGGCTTAACTAGCTGGGGAACCAAGCAGAATGGTTAGACAAGGAGAGAAACGTGAAAAAGAACAAACAGCAGAGCTATGTGATTCCCAGCTTTGTGTCATACCTAAGTATGACAGCTCAGTTAAGCACCTCTCTCTCTCTCTCATGTGAAACAGGGCCTCCTGCCTACAAGCAGGACCCAGGGTCAAAAAGAAAAGTACAGTTCCTACCAAAATCAATGTGCATATTTCCACCAGCTGTCTCAAATAAAGCCTGTGGCAAACTTCAAAAATAAGTCTTGGGGAATAAGAGATTCTAAGCAAAAAAACAGTACACAGCACCTCGTCACTGACATGTAGCTACACCCAGCAAACTTCAGGTACGGTAATTGAGGGTTACAACCCCATGATTAGCAACAGCTAATTTTGCAGTACAGATTAGACTCTTTTCAGGTATTAAGCCCTGAACAAAGCCTAATTTGCAAGAGCGCTCCAAGGCAGGAAAAGCGCTTTTGATCTCAGTGCCCTTGAAAATGTGGCCTTTTTATTTTAAACACACGCATGTGATTCTGACCATAGTTCTGCTGTACTTGAGGAAAAGTGCTATCAAATTACTCATCAAGTTTAATACAGCTATTTCTAATATTTTAGAATATTTTAGCAAAACCATAAATTTGCCAAGAACCCTGCTTGAAGAAGAGAGCAAAGAAATGGGCCTTTTCGAAAGAGCTTGCTACCCCAAATCTGAGGCAACAACAACCACAAATAATAAAAGCGTGTGAGAAAGAAAACTGCATGAAACATAAACAACAATATTAAAAGCCTATGAGTTCCCAAATACATATATAACTCTTGATAGAACAAAGTCAAGTAAACTTCTGATTAAGTATTTCAATTTCTACCTTTAAAATAATGCATTTCTTCAAGACAGACTACACAGATCTCTGAATTGTCCCCATTTGTGATTTCCATTGCAGATGGCTAAATTAGGCAATTTCATAACAGTTTACACTTGCCAAACCTCTCAAGGTAATATTCAGCAAAAGCAGGAGCAACTCAGTGCTCATTCATAACTATACTCCCACTCTTACTAAACCAGTAAGATTATCTTTCAACTTAATGTCAGTCATCTGATTTTTAGCTTTGATAGTAAGGCAGATCCCATCCTCTTTGGTCTCTTCTGCATTCACTTTAAAATAGGATGTTTCAAGTTGTTTCCTCATGAGTAAATTCCACTCCTTGCCTGCAAATCTCCATATACTGGGGTGTGTCTCCAGGTGAGGCTGAAGATTAAGACAGGAATTTGCCAGAGCCCCAAGGCAATACGGTTGATGAAATAGGAGTGTGTTGCTTTAGCTGAGATCAGAGCACCACTCTCTGGACAAACATTTGCAGCATTTTCTTACTACCACATGGTAGTTATTCCTGTGCAATTGTTCTTTAATATACTGCAACATTTCCAGAATTACTGAAGAAGGGATGTCATATCTTCAGCACTGGCTAGTTTTCTGCCAAATCTGCTTCCTTTGTGCAGCAATAATCTCAAGGCAAAGATCGGCAGGACTGGTAGAAACCACTGTCTTGAATTAGCCGAGCTTTTTCTGGATGTTTAGTGCTATGAGAACAATTGTACGATCTGAAAGACTTGGCAGTTAGAGTAGAAATTTAAAAGGCAAAAGAATACTTTTCCCTCTCACCCTTGGAGAATGACAAATTGTCTTTAGTAGAATCAAAATATTTTTCTTTCTCAGCCTGATCCTGGGATGTATTAAAAACAGATCAGTCTGCAGCCATAGGTGTTCAATGGTATACTGCCGGTATTTTCCTACATACATACAATTACTGCTGAAATGTCTGAAAAAAAACTAAGGTTGACTTCTCCAACAGTACTGCTAGTGGCACTTTTTATGACCTATCATGAGAAAAATTAGAGGATCAACCATGAGGGAATGGCACAAAGTGGAGTGCAAATCAGTTCAAAACTCAAGTTTTCTGTGGAATGAGATTTCTGCTGCATGGGGGACAGCTACTGAACTATTTGTGCCTGAAGGACAGTGGTACAGCAAGAATTCCCATGAGTACCACAGAAGTGTTTTGGAACAGAAACTGTCTTTTCAAGGATGAAAAATATGGAGGTGGGATGATGTGTTATGGGTAGCAACGCATTAACAGCATCATGAAGAACACGCAATGTGAAACACATAAAAGACAACATGAAAATAGGAGAGTCAACGAGTGCACCATGGTTGAGTTCATAGGTGATATGGGGTGGTTTGGGAACAAAAGAAGATAACAGGCCAGTTCTTTAGTCACTGAAAAGTCATTTAACCTCATTACAGTCAAGGGAAGTATAACAATTCTCCTTCTTTAGTGACCTCAACCAGGGTAAGACAGATTTTATGAGACAAAGCCTTGAACACAAAACAAAGAGCTTAAAGTTGATGTATAGCTCAATGGATGGACAGCCAACAAACCTATTGGAAGTGGGGAGGTGGCACGTGCAAGCAACAGAGAAAACCTCTCTCTCTCTCTCAAGGGACAGCAGCCATATAGCTCCACTCTAGTGCATTCCTTTGCTACACAAGCAGTAGAAAACCAATGCTGTAAGTGCTGTGCATCGACGGCAGCCGAGTAACACAAGGGACGTTTTCCATTGAGCAAGGCAAGCAGCAATACTGAACAGATGTAATTTCATTTTCTCTTTTCTTGAGAACAAAACGAGTGAAAAAATGTCTTATAACCCAAGCAACACTAGCACATGTTCAATAGGACAACTAACACATTCCAGCTGTTTATGACTACCACCTCCAAACCCTGCCCTGCCCTCATCACATGGGTTCTACTCAAGTACTTGAAAATTTATAGACTGGTTTCACAGGAAGACTTTTGAAGTTTGACTCAGAAAAAAGCAAACATAAGTTGACTAGTGCCAAACTGTGAATAGGCACATAAATAAACAATGAAGGAAAAGCCATTTACCTCTGAAGATTATAAAAGAGGATATGAACAAGGGAATTCTTAATATAACAAAATGTTATTGAAATGGGGGGAGGGGTGTTGGTGGGTTTTGGTGGGTTTTTGTTTTTTGGGTTTTTTTTTTAGTTTCAGTAAAATTAAAGCTTATTCAAATCTGGTTTGGCAGTTTTTACTTTTGTAGAACATAGAAATAATGAAAAAAATATTTACTCATATGTCTACCAATTGGTATGCTTGTTTTCTTTTAAACATAACAGAAATTTGATTCAAACCTTCTGCCTCTATAATGAGTTTAGAAATGCTAGTTCTCTAATTTTTTTTTGAAATTCAGTTCAGAAATCTACATGTTCCATTGTTCTCTTAGAGCTATTTTAATGTTCTGGATCTGTATGTGAGGGGTGACCAAACCTCATGTGATTAAGTACCCTTAGCTCCTTCTCCTCCAGCTGAATTTACCAATATGAATGAGGATCTAGCATCACACTCCCCTCTGTCTCTGAGCTAAATCTGAGGTATTCTCAAAGCTCAGACCAGAGTGCTGAATACACCACCTCTTCTTCCCTGTATATCCAGCCACGTTTCAGACTCCTGCACTTCTTTATGGGCAGTGACAGAGCAACTAAAAGACCTCCTTGAAAAAAGGTAACTTCATTAACAACTTAAACCTGAGGTCTGGGAAGAAAGAAGCAAAAAAATTGTAAAGAAAACACACAAACAGAAACAGGCTGCAGCTGAAGCAGAATTATCTAACTCCATGCAGCAGTACCAGCTAGGTTGGATGAGATTTCTTGTCATGGTAAAAGGAACAAACCAGTACTGATTCACCAAGAAAAGAGAAGTTCTTTCATAGGTGTATGTATGGAAGCCCATGCTGCTGTGTTGTTAACTTAGCTGCCCTGCAGACTCAACACATGTCATCACACTGCTGCTGCAGGGCAGAAAGCCACTGCTGTTTCCCTCTCAGCAAGTGCCAAATGTCTGTGAAGGCTTATGGCCTCCGTTTCTGTATATCAGATCCCACGCGTGAAGTCTCATTGATGCTGGAGTTTAGATGTCGGTTCCTCCCCTGTCTTCTGGAAGGTCCAAAAATGGAGGTCCCCACGCTGTTTGACCCCTTTGGTATTTGCATCCACTGTAGATGTTTCAACGGCATGCTTTTGGTTGTGCCAGTTTGCTCTTTCCCACATAATTTTCATGTAGTCTTCAGGAGTGAGCAAGGACCAGAAACCATGGTCCAATATGCAATTTGGCTACAGTCCACATGCAGCATAGGTGAAAAATACTGATGCAAACCATTTTAGGCGGTGTTATAAATGTCCTTACAGAGCACACGGTCTCTTGAAGCACACATTGCCCATGAAAATCTGGATTTTGATCATAAGAGAAATACAATCTTTGTCTCTTCTAAGAGAGAGAATTGATATTGTAGGCAGAGCAAAATAAATATAAGCAAGATGAGCTATTGTTTTTCTGTTTTCTAATAAATATATTGCCTTTTTTCTATCCAGTTGCTAAATATCCTTATTATTGACTTAGATGCTGAGCAAAGTCTGTAAGCAAATACAATTGCAATAGAACTGTTGGTACATTTGGACCATTAAGTCATGGCCTTTAAAAAAGAGATTTCATCTAACCTTTTTAATTAATAAATTTAATTTGGCCATCTTTATACAGTGTAACACAATTCCTTAAAGCAGAGAGAATTATTTGAGATATAATTTTGGACATTGACTCACTACAGAGCAACTTTCAAAACTACCTGCCAGAAGAGCTAGCAAATTAACTGAAACACTAAATCCCAGGATCTGTTAAGATTCTCTCAGCATCCACAGTATCACTGTGAGTCCACACCAGCTATGGATGCTTATGAAGTATTCTACATCTCACAAACTGAATTCATAGAAGGCTGGCACTGGCAATATCCCATACCAGCATCTCACTCAACCTCCTGTCTCCTTCTATCAACAACTCAGTTCATTTAAAATGCAAGTTTCTGGCTACTTTGATTGCAAGGGAAATCCATGAAATATGATGATGTGCATAAGCCTAATTCACATAATCTGTAATTAACATAGACTTTGGGGTGTTTTTTCAGCAACATATGACATTGATGTGTCAGTACTGTCTGCTTCTGTTTTCCACAGATAAGGCAGGAAAAAATGGGGATATATGACAGGTTACACACTTGACCATGAATATCCCACTTCATTATATGGGAGGGGGAAGAGTGACAGGCAGCCTGTTATATGGAAGGGGAAAGAGGGACAGGCAGCATCTTCCACAACAAGAAACCAAATCTAAGGAGGCTTATAGAACCATACAGCTATACAATTCCCATGAAGGAGAGTCTTGACAGTGTGGGACACCAGCCTAACTGGAGTACACTCAGTCTTCCTTGAAATACCTGCTGAAAAAATGTGAGAAAAAAAACTTCACTAGTTCATATGTATGAACTGTATTTTGGGGGAAGTATTTGGGGATAAGTACTTCCTTGAACATTTTGTCATATTTTACCTCCTGACATCCCTCTAAGCCAACAGCTGTTTGATATAAACATAAAGCACCTAGTGCATTTTACAAAATATTTACTGCGTGGCTGTACTTCTCCCTGAGTAGCTTCAGCAAAAAATGTGACTCTCCAGCACATGTATTGGAAATTGGCTGTAAAATTAAAAGCATAAACTAAGACAAGACAGAATAATAGCAGGTCAGATCTTGAAAGTGCTTCTTTAGAGCAACAGTCTGAATCAATAGCAGAACAGCACTGCATTCAGTGATTTACTGATCACTAGGACTTTGCTCTTGCCAGCACCAGTTTAGAAAGGATGTCTGCACCAACCTTCAGAAGATGTCTTTGCAGCTGAGAAATTTTCTCTGTGCCACAGAGTTCCTTTGACACTAAGTACAACTCTAGAACCTGTCATATTTGTTAACTCTGGTTTTAACCCATTTTCAGCTTACAAGACAGTTGAGAGCAGACAAAAGTTTTGGCTGTGACCTTGAACAAGCATTCAAAATACACCCCATTAAGACCTCAGAATTGTTAAGTACAATATTATTCGGCACTGAAACCCATGAACAGAGTACATCTAAGCACTGGACATACCCAAAACACTCACCATCTACAAGAAGAAAAAAAAAAAAAAAAAGAAAAAGAAAAAAAAGATGAGATCTTAACAGAAGCAGGTTGTGCAGTCATTCCCTAGCATAAGAGTATTTGACTACTTCCAGACTGCTCTCAGGAGGTGCCCTTGCAGTGCACGCAGGCATAAACAAAGCAGCACCTCTCTTAGCTAGAGAAAACTGGTATCAGCTACACTTCAGAAACATTTGTCAGAGAGCTTGAGTTTCAAGCCTAACCAGAAGCGGGTAAAGATTTTCTCATTGGGGCAACTTAGCTTCATGGTACTGATAGGTTAAAGTTAGCCCAGATACGTCTAATGCTGCTCCTTTGTGTTTGCAGTGCAACTCAGCTGTGTTCAAGGGGCCAAGATAGCATTTAGGAATTAAAAAAAAACAAAACAAAACAAAACAAAATACCCCCAAAAAACCCAAAACAAACAGAGACCTCTGATATGAAAGATTTCATAAAGAATAATAATTTCTTTCTTTCTTTAAAGAACTGTTTTATACTTTTCCTCTTAAAGGCAGCATGTGAATGGATATAAAGATGCAAAGGGAATTAAAGGTTTCTGTTTCTTCTTGAAAAACACAAATAATTCTTAAGCAACTACCACTCACCCTACCTTTGGGTGCATGTGAAAACTCTGGCCACAGTTCAGGCAGTGCTGCACTTGTTCCTAGAAACAACATGTTGGTACAATATGAAGAGCCCAGCAAGCTTCCAAAACCCTGCTAGATCCCATAAGGTTTTTTTAACAAGTAGTACAAATCTTTTAAAAGTGTTTAAAAGTATCCTAGGATGTTTGGTCTTTATATTCTCATTGTGGATGTTTTTATAGCATTGTCAGGAATGTTTCAGTGTTTGTTCAACTTGTAACACTATACACTGAGCCTGACTGGGCTTCTACAGACCAAGAGGAAAAAGCCAAGCTTGGCACCAGCCCTCCTCCTCATGCAAAGGAAACCCAGCACGCACCATGGAGTGTGCTGCAGTGTTCTAGGAAATGCTCTATCACAGGATTCCTTGACACAGAGCTGCTCATTTCCAGTTTTCTTCAGGGAGCTGAGAGGTTTTTGTTACCTTTAGGGTATATTTCCAGTAAACAGAGAAAGAGAGGTAGTCTTCCAACCATGTTTTCAAAACCAGCAAATGACACTGAGACTTTTAAAGAATGACTTACCAGTTCTTACCCAGAAAAAAAAACCAAAACAAACAAACAAACCAGTAAGACCTCTATAGATTGTCCTGGTGTTCCAACTCACTAGCTCCTTTTCATATTTAATTTATTCAGCTATGATGCTACAGCTAAATTAATCTCAACTAACTACATTTAAACTTCCTCCAAAAATACTAAGCCCTATTATTCAGACAATACTTTGTGAGCCTTACAGTCTACACCAGTCAGCCCTCACTTTACTCTTTTGGGATACCTGCTTTGCAATCCTGTTATGCTGTGCATATCATCACAGGGGCAGCGGGAGGGCCAGAGAGGTGTGAAGGGACCAAATGAAGCTTTAAAAGTCATCTCTTAGGACGCTGCAGAATATGCAGAAGTGCTGCTTCTTTCTTTCAGAGAAAGGCAGGCCGCGGTAAGGTATCCATTCAAAGTTTTTCTTGAGTGTTAAGCTGACATTAAACATCACTTTTAAAAGCAAGTTGTCTTCAGAGCAAAATGAGCAACCGGAATGGTGTAATGCCATGTGCTAGAAGGAAGAAACAGTGCTAATGCAGCCATGCTAAAGTAACAAGTCATGTCTCATTCTTCTTTAACTGGGACCAGGTACCAAACAAAGACTACCTTGTGCAAGTGCCACAGAACAACGCACTGGCTCCCACATTGAAATCTTCCTACTTTACTCACAACATCCTCGGAGATATTAAACACCTGACTGGACACAGACCTCAGCAACGTGCTCTAGTTGACCCTGCTTTGAGCATGGGGAGTTGGACCAGACAATCTTCCAAAGACCTCTTCCAACTCAATGATTTTGTCATTCTGTGAAAATATTGTTTTAACTGACAGTTTTCTTAAAACCTCACTACCTGGCGACACGTGACTATACAAAATTCACAGTTTTCATGCTCAGTAGCATTCTTACATTTCTAATCATAAAGAACAGTTTGAGAAAGAGATTAAAAATCATTTTCACGTGTCAAGAACCTGAAAAAAATAAAATTAATACAAAAGTAACATTTTGGTAAATTTTATGATCCAAAATCACAAGGTTTCTGACTCAAGATCTCTAAAATCTTATAGTTCACAGCATTAGTACTGAGGCAAATTTCTCTGTAAGTAGTATAGACACAAATCAGAAATTTTACTTCAGATTGAATAGGGGAAACAATTACATAAAAAAAGTGTGTAAAACAGATGTAGAATACTCCAAAGCCTAAACGGGAGCAGATGTTTTAAACAATGCCTGATTATATAAGATTTGTTGTCCCTTATTTTAGACTGTCCTCTGTTCTTGGACAATCTGTAAACACTAGCCTTCTTTTAATATTAACTTTTAAGAAGAAAAGAGAATAAATATACCAATTATTAGGAACTGTACAATGGGAATACTTGCTTGTCATTTAAGGATGGAAGTTCCACATCTGTTTAACAGTTGTCCTGCTCTTCTGTTTACTTGAAAAGCATGAATACTTGACGGTCATTCACAGATTGTTGCCTAAAGAAGAGTATTCCAGGGGATTTCAGACTGCATCTTTATTCTGATATGGGGCTTTGCAATTCTTTGCAAGCAGGATACTTCAGCTTAGAAGCAGCTTGTAGAACTTGTTGTAGAGGATATCATTCTCTTACCCTGGTACCACGCTAGATAAATTCATGAGTTAGAAAAGGCTTTGTGAGAAAAATTAACAACTAGTTCTTAAAAGCAGTTAATTCAAATCCTTAAGAGCCAAAGAAGCTCTTTATCTTTGTTCCCCTTGAATTGAGTGACACAGAAACTACAAACAGCATGAGAAATAGCTAATAGAGGAGTGTCTATCTTCTCTTCTTTGTGTTTGGAAGAGAAGCATTTTATCTTTAGTGGTCAGATAGAAAGCAGGAAAGTGCTGGATACCATCTGCTAATCTCAGGTGCTCAAACATCATATGACACCAGAACCTGTCTCCTAGATTTAAGCTTCCAGGAATTTTATGTTCTAGTTTTCTTTCACAAGCCTCGCGATTTAGAAGGTTCTATCTTTTGTTTTTGTTTTTTGATTGCAATGACCATGTTACTCATGGCTTCCCCTTTTCTTTACTCTCAGCCACTGAAGTTGGCCTGCCCAAGGAACAAAACCCTTATAAAATTCTGCAAGTTTGAAGATAAGTCTGTAGTGGGATAGATTCCAATTAGCTCCACCTTCTCAAGTCCTCAGCCTCCTTTTCAGCCAGCAACAACAAAATATGTGGCAGTCATTCAGCCCAAGGCAAGCTAATATCTTTTCTGCTAAAGGCCACAAATTGTGTTGACTGCAGTAGGACTCAATAACTAGTCTGTTTACAAATATGTTAATAATAACATTATAAAATTTCTCTTATTCTTTTCTCCCTAAACATTGCTGCTTCCCACAGTTACTCTCCCAGCAGTACTTCAGCTGCTTAGATTTCTCCATTTTCCATTTCCTTTCTAGAAAGCCAGATGTCTTATTAAACTAACAGATGCAATACAGTCTTCTTAGCTAGTGGCATCACATGCATGACACATAGCATGGACTAAATGATGTTCAAGGACAGCCATCAGGGCTATCATATCAGGAATCTAAAAAGAATTGTACTAGTCAGATGGCATTTGGACCACAACTATCAAAGCTGGTGGTTATCATATTTCTCATTTCTCTGTGTATGAAACATTTCTTCTTTCTTCCAGGAGTCCCCACTCCTGGATCCAAAAATCTCATACCAGAGATTATGCAAATATCTCCCACTGTAGCATCGCTCCTCAATTTGAGCAACAGGGTCTTCTAAATCATATGGTCACCTGTGAGTAAGTGGGAATGAGCTGTGGTCCAGAGACTTACCTTAATACTTTCTGCTTCTACTAATTTTGAGGAGAATTAATCCATCAGAACTTACATAACATTTGGGAGTTCACTATGCTTAAGCCATGTCTTTGAAGACAGAAATACCAGATGAACCACCTTGGTCATCAGTATACTAATGAGACCACACCATGTGGAAGATAAAGCATGCTCAGTGATCCAGGCGGTTCACCTGACATCCCACTGATGATTCTGATGAATCGGATTGGTTTTAGGAATTCTGTTGTATTCATTAATCTAATTTTAGTTTCTGTTAATTTTGATTAAAGTAAAAAAACTTGAGATAAAATGCAGGCATACAATAAAATGCAGGCATACAATATACATACCACAGAAGTTTGTATAATGACTTGTTTATAAAAAAAAGTAGTCATTTAAGCTCCCAATAGCTACTGCTCTGATGTCATCTTATTACTTAAAACATTTAAAACAGTTGCAAAACATTTCTTGTAACATCAATTAATAATAAATAGTTATAATCCTTTCCAAATTATTACAGTGCTAGAAAGTTAAAGACAAAGTTAAAGTTAGCTTCTTCATTCATGCCTAGAGACATAACGAATAAAGGGCTTTAAAGAGTTAATAAAGAAATCAAAGAAGGAAGCTGTAGCTCTGCAAACTGTTTCACCATTTCCCCTCCCCTCATCTGGATTGGATCGTGTTAGTGTATGAGTCAGCTAATTATGAAAGACTTCTCTGAAATGAATTAGATGAACCCAGCATCTTTAACAGAAACAGATCTTGTGACCTGGCAGAATTCTCATCGTGGTCCAAATAAAGCCCACCCAGATGTGACCACTTCCTTTACTGTAACTCAAAGAACAGAGCGAAACATCAGTATGAACTTCCTCAGCTAAGCATCTTTCCAGTGTTCCTGATGGATAGGGAAGTAACCTTTCCAGTTTACCACTTGCTACACTGATGAATCAAATCACACGTGGCACTAGACTCAGAGATAAACTAGTTTAATATTATTGAGATCAGAGTTATGGTTTTGCATTAAAATATGCCTGTTTACTATTGTCTTCAAAAAATGATCAGGACCTATGTCAGATGGACAAAGTAGATATTTTAAAGTGGCAAGTCTGATGAAGTTAAGGGTTGTAAGGTTATCCAAAGGCACTATTATCCAAACCTGCTTTCCAGCTTTAGTATTTTTGAAACTAAATGTACCTGGCATGCTTCACTACCTGGTGAAATGATTGAGCACTTTGGTTACTGGTCTGATCTCAGATTTTTTCATGTTGGTTGCTGACTTCAATTACCATTGAACTGAAATCATGCCATAGTTCACTGCTTTGAAAGAACAACTGGAAAAATACGAAACTTTAGTTGGTTTTGTTTCTGTGAGTCAAGACAGTAGCCTAAGAGATTAGCTTCACAATAAACCCAAGCTATGCTATAACTCAATCACAAATTTGCAAACCTAACTCCCTGAAGCTAAGAGACTGAGGCAATGTAAGTTGTAACCTGCACCCTAAATGAACATTTAATTCATTTGGCAAGTCTGATGTGTCAGCAGAACTGACCAGTTATCTGTTTAGACGGGTGATATCGCTAGCACCTGGTTAACATCAAGTAAAAGAGCTTTAGGAAGACGCAAAGTCAGAAGTAGAGGTAGAAACAAACTCCAAGCATCAACAGTGAGACAAAGCACCTTTTCACTAACCACTCCAAAGCTATGAGAGCAAAAGAAGATACACCTCTCTATGCTATATAGCTATATAACCTGAATTAACTATATAACTTAATGTATTATTAGTGGACCTTTGGTCTACTAAAATTCAAAGTAGACAAAGCTAAGTTTGGATCTCTGGAAATCTTGCTGGGATGTTCATTTTTTCATTTCCTCTTCCATTTAGAGGAAATAAGTGTTTTTAATGCACTGTTTTTTCAGTGGGACCCAAAAGCGTGAGAATACCAAATTAATCAAATCTCTTTTACAAACTGACTTTCAAAGCCTGAAGGATTAGCTTTACTTATAGTACTAAACATATGGCCAAATTCTCTTCTTTCTTACGCTGGTTAAAAATCAACAAATACTATAAAGGAAGGCAAAATTTGACTTCTTATAGGACTCAAAAAATAAGAGGTATTTAAAAATTTTCTGTCTATCCTTATTAGTCTGTAATCACGTTCACCCATATTACTATTGCTAATCAGGATTTTTTTTGGTTTTTTGGTTTTGGTTTGTTTTTTTTTTAAAAACATGACCATTTAATAATTTCCTTTATGTTTTTAACTTTTTTCCCACTTAGCGACTTGGTCTACTCTATTTAAATTTTCCAGGAGATTTCACATATATTTATTGAGCTCTTTAGTTACATTTTACCTAATGCATATATGTTCTTTCTGTTCTTTCAGGTGACACCCCATGAGATTTATTGATATGATAAATGTCTATTTCCGTGGCCTTGAATCTATCCAGCAGAATGATGCACTTTCATTGTTAGGTCATGATTTCTGGTGAAGATATTGAATAATATCCATCTCCTATTTATTTCATTAATTTTCTGCAACTCAGTCTAAACTAATGCCTATTAGTGCTCTCCAAAGGGTAGTTAGAATCAGGCACTGTTTTCTGATTAAATGTTTACTTTTCAATATGTGCAATGAATTTATTGCTGCAAAGTCTTATTTATACGGAAAATCCTATTTGTCCTCTAGTCTGTATTATAGCATGTTCCTGTGAGAGAACATTCCCTGGTAAACCAAACCAGAGACAGAGTTGGAACTGAAACTGTTTCAAATCTGATTACATCTGTCACTTTTACTATTAAGTGTCATGAGCCTTGTAAACAAGTTATTGCTTTCCATTTTCATTTGTTATTAAAATGTTCTTATTCAACCTAAAATGACTTTCTGCCAAAAATTATGAGAGGAAAAAAAGAGGTTTTAAAAGTTTATTTTGGATAGAATGTAATATTTGAAATGAGTAGTTCCACTTCAGGACTTTTCTGTGCGAAAATTCAGTTTCCCAGTGGGCCTCTGGAGCATGTATTGGCTGTACCTACCTCATGCCACATAGCCTACGGGTTACCGCACTTCCTGAGCAATGGGATATATAATTTTCAAGCCCTCTCTGATTCAGAGTATTTGAATGAGGTCTCTTGGAGACCAGTCTCAGGACACTGCTAACCACAAGCATTCTAGAGCACAAGGATGGGTACAAGAACCATTTTCTCTTTGGCAGTTTTGTCAGCAGTAATGAACCCACTTTGTTAGCCAAGTATCAAGAATTTAAACAAACAGAAGAAAAATATTTTGGGAACACTGAAACTTCAGAGTGGTTGTTTGGGCAAAATAACTACCCAAGACCAGTTGAAGCACATGAATATTTTTAGTGAAGTAAAACTGCATTTTTCTATAAATAAACAGTTCTCACAAAAATCCTGCTGATCCTGACAAACATCTCTGTGTCCCCGCACCATGCCATCCTTCCAGATAAACACCATTCTGCGTTTCAGTGTCTTTCTTACCTGAATTATCCGGGTTTTGTACAAAATGGAGATAGTACAAAATTCAGTGCATGAAGCATGAAGATATTTAGAAAAAGAAAGATTTCCCTTTCCAAATAAAGTTAATATTACAGAAATTAAGTTACTCTGTAGTAGCAATAAAAAAGCAAAGTCCTTATAGTATTTTGACAGTGGTTTAATATCTTTTTAATCTGGTTCCTATTAGTTCCACACGGCATTTCCTCCTCTTATATGATTTATTATACATCTCAAGCCCTGTTTCTTGTTTAAGAAGAACCGTCCCAAGTCCTCTGTAATTCTGGTATTTAAACTATATAAACTATATATTTAAACTATTTTTTTTTTTCTAAAAAAAAAATTCTCTTACACAGCTCTAGCAGTTTCTAAAATTAAAATTAGTCAAAAGCTAACTGTTTTGCCTAAATGACACTGTCAAACAATCATGATCAAGACAATCATGATTTTAATCTGATCACATTTATGCTTGTATCCAACATTATCCCAGTATCCCACTGCAATTTCATTATCAGGGCACACTGAGCTGGAGACTGTCTTGCACGGCAGACCGCAAGGTATAACATATTGACAATTCTATATGCATGTGGCTAGGTGTCTAGTGTGAATAGCTGCCTGCCTGCACAGCCCCCTGTTCTTGCTTTTCTTGCCAGTCAGAGCTTGCAGCATTTTTAGCTCCCAGAAGAGACAGTAGCTATCTTCTGCAAGCAAGGGGAACATTAGTAAGTTTGGTTCTCTGGAACTTCCCTCCAGCTGTGTCCCAGACCAGCCCTCTCTCTTATTCTCCTGAAACAGGGGGAAGACCTGCTGGTGGAAGAAGAGGTGAATATAGGCAGCTATGAGGTGCTTGTGAATGCCAAATACAAGGTATATGAGAAGGTGGATAGCGAAGCAGCAGAAGAAATAAATTCACAAAAAAGAGAGAGAATATACACCCCTCTCCTTCCTTTCAGGGATCTCTGAAATCCGTATATTCCAAATCTCTAATGACTGTCCTTTCTCCCAGACTTACCTGTCTCTCCAACAAAACCCACCATGTCACTAGCATGGATTGATTTTGCCTGCTGAGAAGTTTTGAGCCAACTCTATGCTTGAAAAAGAGAGCATATCACTTGAGAGCATATCACCTGTCTTGGTACAAGTAATACAAGCCACAGCCAGTCCAGGACCTAGAGCCCTCATTTGTAAAGGAGAATCATCCAGTCTTCAGAAGCCGCCACAATGGCATGAGTCCCCAACAAAAGTTTTATAGAGAAAAATACAGTACTAGAAAAAACCTCTAATACTTCTATTCACAGCCTAGTGCACTCACACCAAGTATGTCTTATCTTTAGGAGAACACTTGCAGAACTCATTTCATACTGTGACTCTGGATATTAATAACCCTGTGAGATGAGAGAGCACTGAGCTTCTGCAGAGCTGTCTACAGACTCAGGCAGGTACCATTTGCTTCCACTATGCTTTTTTTGTTCTAAGAAAGCCATAAGAATTAGAAATTTGCATTTCTTAAGTGCAAAATAGGGTTCTGATGCAATTCAGGTACAGAGCTCTAAACACGTAGCTAATATTTATGCATGAATACAAAGTTGATTCTGTGCTTGTTTCTTGAAATAGATGTTGCCACCTTTTTTTCCTCAAGCTTACCTGATACGAAAAGAGTTACGGGTCCAACTGGTTTTTGGCACAAGAACACTTAACTATGCACCTAACACCTGTTCCGTACTAGTTATTTCTTGTCTAGTTTTTCATGGAAGTGACATTAAAAAAAAATACACCACTATTCTTTTGGTGATTATAGCTTGGTGTCATGGCCACTTTCAAAACAAATAGTTGTGCCAGCCAAAAGCACATATATCATTATTAATATGTTGAGGTTTGCCGTAATGGAACATACTCCAAGAATCTATTCATCTGTGGCCTCCAGGGTCCCTTCCTGTAAACAGCAAATGCTTGTGCTGTGAAATGGAGATCAAATTTGGGCATGTGCATAAAGGCATGCTCAACCTCATTTTTAGAACCGAAGTCTAAAATTTCAGTCCTCAGACTTACCATTTAGTTGATATCCAATCTGGAAAGAACCTAAATTACCCAGGCATCTATTCACTTGCCACAAAAACACCCTTATGTAAATGTAAGTGTTCAGGCAGTGATATCAAATCCTGAGGTCACCAAAATACTTAATGTATAATACTACACTGATCTATGTTGCTTGAAAATACCGATTTGTTAACGTGAAAAAAATGGGTTTAATCCAAATCTTACTCAACAGCACAGTAGCTCCAAGAATCATCTATGTAGGAAAGAGAAAAATTTAAATTCTCCTTTTCCAAATAGAACAGGCATTTTAACTTAGTTTTCCCCACAGACAGGAAAAATGAGCTAACCTTGAGGATATCAGTTGTTCAGGTGTAGTCAGCCTCTCCCAGTTCCATTGTACATAAAGCTCATAGGTATCTACAGAAGAAAGAATGACTCCATAGCATGCTGATTAGGGCATACAGCTATTGTTATCTGGAAGATCTGGAAGACAGCGTGAAGCAAAGAGATTTTGCCTTGGACTATTATCTACAACACATGGACATAAAGGAATGAGTCCAGTGGAGGACCACTAAGATGGTCAAGTGCTGAAGCATACAAAATATGAGGAGAAGCGGAGACAATGGGTTATTCAGCCTTCAGAAGTGAAGGCTAAGGGGAGACCATATCGCTGTCTATAAATGGCTGATCAGAAGACATGAAGACAGAGCCAGATTCTTCTCAGAGGTGCACAGTGATAGGACAAGAGACCACAGACTCAGGTTGGAGCATGGGAAATTCCAGCTACATGTAAGGATTTATTTTTTGTTTAAACCATGGGAGTGGTCAAACACTGCAACACAGCCCAGAGAGGCTGTTGAATCTCCATCCCTGGAGGTGTTCACGACAGAACTGGACACAGCCGCGGTCTCATCAGACCTGCTTTGAGTAAGGGGCTGCCTGGCTGACCTCCAGAGATCCCTACCAACCTAGCTTATTCTACGTTCAGATTCTGGTTCAGATCCCAGGCTGACAGAAATGGGGTAGAGCTAGAACATTTTCCCCTAGGCAGGCTCTCCCTCCACCTCGAGCTCCCTTTCTTCGCCTCTTAAGACCAAGCACCCTCCCTTTTAACCTCTTTTGCTAGGCTGACATCCTTGACTCCATCCCAGGTCTACAGCCCCTGCCAGCTTTATGGGGTTTGTCCTTGTCACAGGTCTTTCAAAACTTAAAGCTCAGAAGTTTCTCTTCTTCAGTTGTAGCTTCAGCTTCCCGCTCACCTTCAGCTGTAGTGGGAGACATTTATATCAACTGTTCAAGGGCCCTGAGGGCACTTCTGGGCTTACTGTCCTGACCAGCTGCCCCCAGAGCCTCCTCCATGGTCCCAGGACCCCACCTCAGCCCCCCCGGGGCCGTCAGTCCCTGCCCCAGCAACACCGCAGCAGGGCTGGTCTCCAGCTCCTCACAGTCTGGCCTTGGGCCCCACCAAGCTGGGCCCACCTTCAGGCTGATGTCCCGTCCTGGCCTCAGCCTGGCCCTGTCCCCAAGGATGTGGCTTATGCCCTGGGCTGGGGCTGCCCTCCAGCTGCCCAGCTCCCTGGCTGGGGGCTGGGACAGACCCAGGCCACCAGGCCCTGCCTTGCCACTGCAGGCGGTCCCCGCAGTCCCTGCAGTGCTTTGACAAATTGCAGAGAACCATGCCCAGAAGCAAATTAGTAGATAAAGAAAAACAAAGACAAATATTACAAAGTCTATATAATATATAAACCGTGAACATATATATATATGTTTACATAAAACCCAAGCATATCAGCCCCATGCTTTGACTGCCACTGCAGACCAAGTCCAAACTGAAACATGTGCCTCAATATTTTATTACTATTTTATATGTTAATGCTACTTTAAGATTTTAATATTACTCCATTGAAATAGCTCTGACTGCTTCCCTCCCTTGTTGACCTTGACATGATCCAGGTCTTTCCCTCCTATTGGCACCAGCAAGTATCACAAGATGTAAATTACAGAATTTGCTCCCCTATAAAGTTTTGCTCCCTTAAAATTGCTCTCTGAAAAGAATTTGCTCCCTTTTGAGACTCACTGAGGCAGAATTGATTTGAAACTCATTACTTGATCAGATTTCACAAAAAGATAAAACTAACTAGATTACTTATACCTGTTTAAAGAGGAATAACAGAGAAAGTTTAGATTCTGCAAAATATAGCTAACATGGAAAGCTAGAGAGCAGGGTACATCGGACTGTTGGGTATGCCCGGTGGATTATTAACAGTCATCACAGTATTTTTGCACAGTTTATAATACCCTGCTCGTTTTGCTTACTACACTCATTTGTACTTCAACACAACATTCTTCACTCTGCATCTTCACCTGTCTCTTACCATATTAAAAAAAAATGACGTCAAGCCCAAAGGTTAGACAGACATTTACAAAGTTAGACACAAAGATTAGAGTTCTTCCCATCAAGCTAAGAATTACTGTAAAGCTCAACTTCAACACAGAGTAAAGGGCAAACATCTTTGACCAGCCTTCCCTAAGATAAAGCAATACGTATATTACAATGTTCCAAAACAAAACTGCCATAATAAACCTTCCCCCCAGAGGATGACAGAAAAAACCAGGCCATGTATAACTGTTCTTAGTTCAATTAAAGCACAACAGGTGATTAACAAACCAAACTGAACTCGTGAAAAGCCACAGGAGAAAGGACCCTGTTGTCCATGTTCACAGTCTGAGGCTTCAGTGTGACTGTCCAGTTGCTGTCTTCTGCTGCTTTCCCTGTTGACCTTCAATTCTCACAGCAGAGAAACTGGAATCCAAAACCCCAGTTTCAACATACTACAGCACCTTGATTAACTCCCATTTCACATACCAAGCAAGAGATAATTCATGTGGAAAATGTATTCTGTCATTAAAGATGTTGAGAGAAAGAAGCCCAGCAGCCCGAGCTTCCCAATAACAGTACTTCTAAACTCTCATTTTGCTTTGCAACCTTCATCTTTTACATGTGCGTATGACCATGCATTTTACTATAATGGAAATTACAAATTTTTTCATATGCAACAATAATATTTTCCAACATGCACCTTAACTGAAGTTGAATGAATGGTTCAACCCAAACCAGTGTCATCTGAGACAAACTATTACTTCATTGAGCAGTATCCAGACAGAATTCTGGAAAGAAATAATAGACTAGTGTAACCATCTGCCAGTCAAATAAATCTTCCTTTGGATTACTTCTAGCTAATCCATGCAATCCAATATTGGATGACAGAAGTCTTTTGTCAGAAATTTCAAATAAAACCAAATTGACATGGGATGGGGGGGAAGCAAAAATAAATAGTTGTCCTTACTTCACTCAAGCAAAATAAGGGTTCAGGGCAGGAACCAGTGGAGAGCTTTCCGTCAGCTGTCAAAATAAAGCCAGGCTAGAACAGAGATCAGACATGGAAAAAGTTTCTGTCAACATAGTTAAATTTTGGCAATACGAAGGCAAGGAGTGCAGTAACCCTAAAATAAAGGCTTCCTACTGACCCTAACTATAACTCTAATAGTTTGTATTACGTACAAACATCAACTACAAGCAACCTGACAACATTATCTCACGATTATGCACATATAAGCTAACAATTTTCCCTTTGTCATGATCATAAAAAAGGCAGTTCTGGACGGGAAATGATGAGACAAAAGAGACTTGACCTTGAAGAGGAAAATTAACTAAATTTAAATATTTTTCCTTATTCACAATGGAAAAAACATGAACTGGTAGGGAAATTCTCAGAGCCCATTTGAAGGTCAGCAAAGCAGAAGCTCTAACTACCGAGAAATAAATCACTGGGACTCATTAGAATTTCTCTCAAGCCATATCTTTTGGGAAGACTAGAGGGAAAAAAAATGCTTAAGCTAAATGATAGCAAAGACATCCATAAGTGTCAAAGAAATCCAGACAAGTTAAACTGATTAGACATAAGACAGCACAGCGGATTACAACAGTCATTCAAATCAATCAAGGAAGTAAGCACAGGACAGTTAGTGTTATCTTTGACAAATTAGTTAATGTTAGAACAATCCAAACTTCTCAACCATAATCCCTCATCTCTGATTAAATTTGAGTGATTTCAGCTTTCAATGTTGAGCACCTTCTCTCTAATTACATGAGCCTCTCTGAAGAGCCTATAAAGAGCTAACTGCCATAATAAAAATTACTATGAAAAGATTCCCCTGATTAGCCATTTGATGCAATGAGATTCTGGTATTCCCAATTTGGTGAGACTCCAGCAGTTGCTGTAAAAACTGTTTTAGAGCAAAAAAGAAGCTGCATTTGAGGTCTTCACAAGCATTTTTAATTTCTTCATCCATGCCTAAGTGTTGATGTAAAATCCTTTCTTATCTACAAGATAGATACACTAAGTACATAAAGAAATAAAGTGTCATTTGTGTGTAATAAGAGACTTTATCCCAGTTTTATGGCCAGGTCCCAAGTATTCTATTAATCTATATTTCCTGTGCAATTTTGAGGTGATAGTTTTATTCTTTACCTCCTTTTCTACACCGCTGAATAACAGTGTTTAGCTGAATCGGTACTCTACCACCACAAGAATCCCCAAGCACTAAAGATCACTCACTCAGATGGACAAACATGGATACTTCTTCAGATAAACCAGTTTTCAAAACTCATTTCCAAAAGATAGACAGCTAAGCAAGCTAATTGTCAGAAAGGGTTGTTTTGCAGAGAGGAAAAAGGGACTAGAAGCTAGAGGAGAAAGAATCCAGCAATTTCAAAGAGTGCAGAAAGCATGTCCATACTATAGTGCCAAAATCAACATAGCTGTATTAGCAAGCTCGAGAAGGAACCTAAACTGTCCTAGGCAGATTACTTTATCAAAACTGTTATAATCCTGTGACGGGTACTCCAGCTTATTTTGAACCCTTTACTGGAAAGCATAGACAGAAACTTATTCAGAGAAGAAAGGGAGATCACTACAAAGGGCAGACGTCCCTTTGCAGACAACCACTGCCAGTGATGGGTTGAATCTGGATGTTTTCATTCACACCAGCTGTGTTTCCTTCCTGTTTAGTATCACTTGTTGCAGGGTTAGCACTAACTGACTGCAGGTACTACTGCTAAGAAGATAACCAGATTTCTTCTGTCAGTGCTTCACCATTTCAGAGGATTTACATCTTGCTGCTTGGCTGTGCCCTGCAGAAGACCATGCAAGTCTGAGGAAATAGGACTAGCAATTGCAAGGTTTAAAAAAACCCTATGGATTACAAATTACATTCAGAAATGGTGAGACATAATAAGACATTCTTACCAAGAAATGAACTAGAGTAAGACTATTCTGCATTTTAATACCATCTCAGCTGTGGTAAGGTAAGTCAGGTTTGATCTACTGGCTTAGTAAATCAGCAGAAAGCTTTGTAACAGCGTAGGTTGCAATACGAAAGTTTAATTTGTTCTTCCCACAGGAGCAAGAGTGGGGCAGGGAAAGAAAGGATAAATAGAGTGAGTAAAGTCAGCACAGAGCACCCTTAGAAGTGTACAGTACCTCCTGAAGGCAACCATGCAGCCACTGAATGCCACCTGATGTAGCTTTGCGCTGAGAGATATCAGAACGAGCATCCCCCCCATCAATCTCCTGCTGGGGTGAATGGCCAGATTGGCCAACACGACGAAGAGGTCCCATGGCTTGGTAGGGCACGAGGTAAGGAGGTTTAAATTAAAAGGTGTGAGAAAAAGCCTAGCAAGAGTATCAATACAAGGTTCTATTCAGGCACTTTACCATTCATTATCAACGTTTCAGGATTCCAGCAACAGACTGGAGGGTTCAGTAGTCACAGAACTACAACTGTTTTGATACACAGTTGTACATAAATCACAGGTAGTGGTAAGAATACAGCAGCACTGAAATTTTGAGGATAGGGAGCACAGACTATTTTTGAAGGAAATGTTGACATAAACTACTGTTAATAATTTCTCCTGTACCAAAAGTTCTACCCCACCTCCATATAAGAATGATAGATACTTCTCCAAAAGTCAAGCACAAATCCAGATTCTAAACTATTTGCACATCTATCTATTCTAAAGCCATTTCTCCTAAGCAAATTAAATATGTCTAACAAAATAACTGGTTTTTTACAGGTCTAAAAAAATTACTGTTTGTTTGTTGGGGGTTTGGTTGGTTGGTTGGTTTTTATAAGAAAAGGGCTGCTCTCATGTATTTTCTGAATACAGTTATCACTGGTAGTTACCCATCAAACCAACATGCACAGGCCTGGGAACTCAGGGTGCATCTGTACTCCAAAGAAAGCCACTTTATACTTTTTTCTTTTTTGGCTTGGTGATTGTGGTTGATATTTTCTCTGGACTAAAACCAGAGAAGATAAGAAAATATGAGGTTTAATATCAGCTGGTGGCTCAAGTTCAAGCTAATAGAGGACATCTGGGTGAAGCTGAACTTTGTTGCTGCCTGCTGTATGCAAGTTTTGGCCAGCCTGAGCTAAGAACTCCTCCCTCCACTTTGCAACTCAGACATACCCAAATATATCAACACCGCCAAACCGTTTCCATTCCTGAACTCAGCAGCTAGCTCCTGGGGCCTTTTAGATAGCAGAGGGATAAACAACAGGGCACCCGGCACTGGAAGCCTACTGTGCAACTGCACATTGCCCTGCTGTTTCAAGCAGCTCTCCAGCCCCACGGATAACCAGAGCTCCCAGCCTAATCAGACCTCTGTTGCCATAAGCACTTTCTTTCGATAATGTACTATAGCCTCCTCCAGTCTTTTAATTCAAGACCCCAGAGAGAGGACAATCGTAGAAATATATCTCCTTCCCCCTCCCCCCATGCTTATTATGGCCAACATAAATTTTCAACACTCCACATAAAACCAGAAAAGAAAGCCAGTCTTGGGGCTGGTACCAGTACAGTATGCTGTTCATAAAAGTTCTCTATGTAGAAAAGGTCCTGTTTTCAGTCAAGACAGTGGAGAAATCTTAACGATAAAATCCCTTGCATATTTGAATTCCTAGGGCAGAAGACTTAGTATTTACATGCAAAAAATTTCCAAAATCTAAAACTTACGTTGTCCAGATGGAATCAAGAACTACTACTTTGCTCAGCAGTTGGTATAAACCACAAAATGCAGTGTACAATATTGGTGATGAAACACTCATTACATTACACTTAAAAATAAATGTTATTTTGCAAAAGCCACATCTGTGAGTCCACACAGCAAGGAGAATGAACAGATTGTCCAAAGCGAGGAAAAAAGTATAAACAAATCATTATCAACTTAAGCCTGTCTCATAATTTCACTGAAAAAAAAAGTACTTTTGAACTCAAGTTTCCCCTGTTTAAATGAAGTGATGGGCAATGCTTGTTTGTTTTTTTTTTTAATGTCCTCCTATGACTTTTTTTCTTTTTTTTTTTTTTCAAAAACCAGTACCAGGAAAAGTCATATAAGCAACTTTTAAATCATGCAAACCTTTATTTAAAACATTATTAGCATTTTATTTTTAAATAAACATATAAAATCACTCAGAACCATCTGACATAGTATGATAAATAAGAGCCAATATGCAAGGTACACTAGCAGCCTTGACAACAAGGATTCATGAAAAAACTGTACCTTTCTGCTTTAAGAACAAGCTAGCAAAGGCTGGATCTATACTATTTTGTAGGGTTTGACTATTTCAAGTAATCACAAAATGTGCTGGAGATGTTGAATTTGCAGAGGTTGCACATGTATTTGATTGACTTAAATTAGCCTATAATTTTGCCCTCTGAAAAATTCCATTGATGTGAATGAAACTATGCAGGAAGAATAAAAGGGCAAAACCTCTCAAAGTATGATGACTGTATTATTAATATACACATCTGCCAATCTCAATAGGATTTGGGTCTACACCCTCCTCAGTTCTTTCCCAACAGCTATTACACTGTAGGATTAAAAGGAAAATATCAGAGTTATCATATGAGTGAACTATTCTCAAATTACAAACAACAAAAATGCAGATCCCATTGTCTGCAATGATTGTGGTACCATCTAGTGGAATAACAACAGTTATACATGCAGTAATTGCAATCTATAGGTCGAAGGGTAGAAGGAGAGTTTGAATCTATAACTATGCTATTTTTATCCATCCAGCAAAGGAAAGTTCACAGCACAAGCACATTTTGGAAGCTCCATGAGATTTCTGACAGCAGTCATGTTACAGCACTAAATTGATGGCACCTGAGAGAAGGATGGTTTCCATACCAAAGTGGTGTTAAGTACCAATGAAGTTTCAAGGAAAGGAGGGGGGGAACAATCATCCCCACTCTCCCCAAAAAGATTTGCTTAAACATACTGCTGAAAATATCAAGCAGCTGATGAATGTCAGTAATATATCATGAAATTATAAACTGCTCTGCTAGTCCAATCTTGGCAGTTTTAAGAGCTTTATATCAAAGTATGAAAGGAAATCTTGTAGACAATTGAAAACTGGAATAGAACTCAATGTGGACTGACTAGAAGAGGATTGTGCCAGATTGATTTAGTAACTGGATTTCCAAACAAAAAAATGCAAAGATTTAGTCAATCAAGGCTTCAGTAAAATGTGTGATACATAGGAAGCTACCGTTGCTGGAGAAAACAGGCACTGACATAAGAATTGTAAAATGGATTCAGACCTGGAAACAAGAGATGACAACTTCTGTTGGAAGAAAAAGTTTGGGTTTTAGTTTCAATCTTTGAACTTTTTCACAAAAAGGGTGATTATGCTAATGAAACTTGGTAATAGCACAATTGTATGCAGATCTTCAAGTTTTCACAGAACCGGTGCCTTACAGACAGCACTATCACTGTAGAAGAAGACTGGAATAAGAGAAAGGAAGTTGCATGATCCTGAAAGTTGAACTGGTGGAAATGGGCTAAGTTAAACAAGATTTGCAGTGAAGACTCACAAAAAAAAAAAAAAAAAAAAATCCTGCAAAAAGCAGGAGAATCATCAACTAGAATTGACCAAGAAAGAAAATAAAGAAAATACACTGAAATATATTAAATCAAAGGATGACTAAACCATGCCTGTGGTGCAGCACAGAAGATGGCAAATTTGTTTTCAGAGAAGTAGAGTGCACAATATTCAAAACAGTGAAAGGCATTGGTAGCAATTCATCTGAAAAGCTGCATACAATTCTGAGAACTGTTCAAGAAAACACCTATTTAATCTGGAGCAGCTGCTACTAGGATAATGCCAGAAGTAGCAATAAATAGTAGTGTCAAAAATGATGGTATTGTACGGTAAAGTAGCTCTTTAAGAACATGTCAGAGGCATGAAAACCTGGAAGGAAGAAAAACTGTTAAGAGTGAAGGACAGTGATGGCAAGCAACCAAATAGGTATAAACCACTCATGAGTGCATTATGAGCTGCTAATGGGTCAAACCCTCTGAGGACTGGGGTTGAGGACAGCCTTCCTGTAGATCAGAAAGAGAAACAACCTAACTAGCTCTAAAATGGAGCTGTAAATTCTCATAAAATATAGCTGTCCATGACATAAGGAGGTTGGAACTGCTGATCCAGGAAGTCTCTTCTCTATGTGTTGTATTTCCAGATCCTTCATTTTCATTCTAGATCTGCAATCCATCTCCAAGCAAGACCTTGGAAGGAGTAATTCCAATGCAGAGCCTGAATCTGAACTCGTCCAACAGTGACCATATAAATGCTTATTAATTTTCAGGCAGCCATTGATTTTTATAATGCATTTGATTTTCTCTCTGCTGAAATTGTTTTTCAACAAGATGATGTAGTATCTCTTCAGATGTTCAATTTCCAGACGAACTGAGTTGCATCACTTACATACTTAAATGGACCTTTAATCAACTGACTTGATTTTTCATATTTGGAACTTCATGCATTACGCTCATACAGTACAGAAATGAATTGTACTAAAATTACAGGTCACCATGAATCTGTCTATGTGATTTTCTTATCCATGCTAGCAATGAGATTCTTCTTATAGATTGTGATCAGAACAGAGAGGCAGTAATCTCAGACTACATGGGTTTCATTATTAAAGAATGCTTTAAAGAAGGACAGCAACTTAATAGCCTCTGGAGCTCTAAAAGACAGATTTGTACAAAAGGAGACAGAAAAGTGTTAATACAAAGATCAGTTATGCAGCCTGGATACTGAAAGGAAATATTTGCATTTCTCATTACAACAGATGGTTTTAATATATCTTTGAATAAAAGTATATAGATTTGAACACTAATAGATTCTTCTTTTGTATACATTAATTTACTGCAATAAAGGGGATTGGAATTAAGTTTTCTATCTGTATCTGGAAAGTTTAGCTACAAATTTATGTTAATAAGTAGATGGCTATTTGTTGGAAGAACTTTTATTTATTAGGAGATTTAAAGAGTATGTACCTAGGTTTTTTCTAATTATAAGATTGCTTTACTAGATGGAAACTAACTAGCTTTCACTATCTATAATACCTTTTTTTCACTGAATAGAAGTGAATATTCATTTCTACAAAATAGACTTAATCTTCTATGAATACAGAGAAAAAACGAAGTAGTGTCTTAGTATTTTGACTTATGAATCAAAAAATGCAACTCATTTGTCATGTGCTAGTCCTTCCCCTTTACCCTCTTTTTGTGCAAGGAGTGCAAAGAGTCTTTCAGTAGGGTCTTTTCCAGGTATCGTGTGGCACACGCTGCCACATTTTTATATATATGTATCCTGGGAGACAAACTAAAGAAATGCGTTGCAAAAAGATTAGGGCTTGTTCTTCTAGATTTTTTGCTCTTGTGAAATACCCCTGCCTCCACCAATAGAAAAAGAGTCCATGTGAGCTGGTTTTACATTTCTAACAGGAACTAAAAGCGGAAGTAATATAATAAATCATAGAAGAGGGTGTTTCCACAGAAATTTCCCTTAGGGTTGGGGTTTTTGCCCCCCAGCTTGAGAGATTCTGTGACACAAACGTTCAAACAGATCAGCACTTCAGGTTTTTCAGCTTCTGCTATAGAGTATCAGGCCCAGAGCTCACTTGTTTTTTAGCAGAGCAGCCAGAGCTCTCTTTAGTAGCACACTGACAGCAAGTAGGACTCCACAGCCTCTCTTGAAGGTGTGAAAGGTCAAAACGTGGCTCCCTGCCCTTTACTGGGGAGCATAATTTGAATCTATGGCATATACAACCAGTTCTGTCACAGCTGCAATGAGGTACCCAGTTGTAATTCATTTTCGTGTGTGCTGTTGCCCTTTTTGCAGTTACCTAGTGACACCCATAGAGGGTACTCATGGATAACCCAGAAGTTAACAGCGCCAGGACTGGAGTGCTGCT
Source organism: Fulmarus glacialis (assembly GCF_000690835.1). Classification (NCBI taxonomy): domain Eukaryota; kingdom Metazoa; phylum Chordata; class Aves; order Procellariiformes; family Procellariidae; genus Fulmarus; species Fulmarus glacialis. Next base: position 99,255 of record NW_009225209.1, read on the forward strand.
TCTGTCTACCCGTAGTAGCCACAGTAACTTTACTGCAGTTTACTTACAGTCTGTAAGTTTGCTTTGAGGCAGATCAGACAGACATAGCAGTACTAGTCAAGAGTTTTAATTCTAGACTTACAATAGTCTCCCCTAATCCAAAAATATTTATATTGGAAATGTTTCTGTTGTAAGTTACCTACACAGAACTGAATAGATGGGGACTTCCTCATACTCCTTGTATCCCCTCCAGCTCCTTGCATCCCCTTCTCCAAATGAGCCAAGTGCTGAATCTTTCAAATTCAGATCCTGAGCCACATCCAGCAATTAGCTCTGGTCTCAGAGTATTAAACAGACATCCCTTAGGAATGAAACTTCACAGGTTGCTGTGCCAAGCCCAAGACCTGTGTTTAACCTCCCATTTGCCCCAGAATCTCCCCAGTACAATGTGTGGGTTTGTTTTTTTTTTCTTTTCCAATCTCCGAATCTCCTAGTAACCATTACAGCATAACCAGGTGGGGACACGTGTTTCAGAGGCTCTGCCAGGTACTTTTTGAACACATACCCTTGTATTTATTTATTTTAATGTAATTCTGTGAAGAGCAACAAGACCTCCTTACTCTCAGGCCTTTGGCTCTTGGTTGATTCATCCAGGATACCAGAATCTGTTCTCTATTTTATTCGCACAGTCTGTAGGTTCTCTTTCTCTGTTTCTGCTTTCTATAGCTTGTTACAAACAACTTCTAACGCAATTTCTGCTACTCTAAAGTAACAAGTAAGTTCTTTTAGCTTACTCAGTCCAGAATAGGCAGCAGTTTGGCCAGAGTCATTCCTTATTTCTTCTAGGAAACTATGAAATGGTATGTGACATAGTCCACGTAAAAGAAAATTGCTGACTTAATTCACAGTAAGCATTAAAAGGTTCACAGTTGCAGATCTGAACCTTGCTACATCAACACATTTGGCTACTAATACACATAGCTTAAAGAGTGCCCCTGCCCTGTCCATTCCCACTGAATCCACTAAGGCAAAGCTTCCAGACTGCCAACAGCTTCACAGGCATAGGGAAA
>NW_009225209.1:100322-101668 GCF_000690835.1 Fulmarus glacialis
GTTCACGCCATCACACTACCTTTCCTCGGGCATGCCCTCTGTATAGCACCCCAGCACAGCTGGGACTCCAGCATCTGGGTGACACATCCCACCAGAAAAAGCACTCATTCCAGAGAGGAAGCATTTATGCGTATGCCAGTTTGAGTACACTTTCAGTCTGAAAATGTGCCAGCTCCAGTTCAAGAAGCACCACAAGCCACTGACTGCTAAGAAAACATCGCTGTACGCTGCCTTACCTCTTCATGCTTTCTCTGGTGGCTGCTGTTGGCCCTTAATACACACTGGTAGATACACCAGCATCCTTATATGGGGTGGCCATCACAAAGAAGACAACACAATTACTCATATTTCTCATCAGGAAAGTAGCTGGTCACCACTTGGACCCCCCTTTTTACCTTATAAGAGCAACATTAATTTCTATAAAGTATGATGGTATACATGAAACAAGTGTTAGTCAGGGTCTCTCTCCATTTAATAGGACTCAGGGCTGGGACAGGAGACACAACACATAGGTACACTGCAGACAGTGAGTAAAAGAAATCTATTATCTGTGTGCAAGTGCATAGGTAAATTTTGCCATCTTTAATTTTCATACAGACTCATTGAAGGACTTTATACGAGCTGCAAATATTTAGTAACAATAAGAACATACTAATAAAATGCTAATGCCTCTCTGCACATTATATACAGTACTGTATATTGATTTATTCATCCAACCAAAAAACAAAACACCAAAACTTGTCTAGGTCTTGTTTGTCATTTTCCAACCCCTTTTTTTTTACTTTCATTTTGCTGCAAATAAATGAATATCAAAATGAAATAGAAACAAGCTAATTACATAATTCAAAAGAAATCCAACTTCTCAAATTAGTAATGTCCTACCTTCAGAATAGCATAATCTGATTATTTCTCAGACATCAACAAACTTTTTGATCCTTAAAAAATCAGGCTCTCAATCTGCATATAAATCATGCTCTTGAATTTAATCACTTGGGAAAGCAGCAAGCTTAGTGGAGCCTTTGCATTTTTACTACAGGAAAAAAAAATTCCTATCTGCAGCAAGTGGAATCTGTAAATTAATCACTCCACAGGTGCCACAGTGGGCCAGACCTGTAAGAATATTTAGGGACTGTGAGAAACGTACTCTTAAAAATCATAGCAACTACTGTAATTGCCTAAAGGTATACACAGAGAGATGTACCAGAATTCTCAAAAACCTTTAGATACCTGAGCACTCCCCCATGCCACTCTCACAGGTAGTTTGAGGGCTGCAAAAGTGAGGCAGGAAGTAGAGACGTAGTATAACTCAGCCTCCCCCGGCAAGCAGCTGGGAAAGAGGATATATG
>NW_009225209.1:101699-111823 GCF_000690835.1 Fulmarus glacialis
GTTGGGGCTGGGAAGGACTGATAGGTGCAGCAAGCATGACCTCTCCCACCCGCTGCTTCAGATAAGGCTGGAGGAAAGAGCAGTGAAGTGCTGGGTCATTGCATGGTGCTTGCTGGTTTGAAGGAATCACAGAAAGAAGTACAGAGGTTAACGTGGACTTTGAGGCTCCAGCTACACCATGCAGGGCAACTTGTCTGCCACACTCAGCCACAGCATTATGCAGCTATCAGTTCTTATAGCATTTCTAGTCCCAAGTGCCACTCTCCACAGGCATGTCTGTGGTCAGCATCTCTCCACTGCAAAGAGAAGGACAAGGAGCAATGCCTAAAGCCGCCAGACAGTTTAGGCTTACCCCGTCGTTAGCACAATGGAGACAGAGCTGAAATGTCCCGTTTGGTGATGAGTGCCTGCTGCTGAGAAACTGGGTATTCCCTAATTCAGTGGTTTGAAGTGTTTACTAAATATGCAGAGGAGGCAGCCAGAGTTTGTAGATGGGAGGGTAATGTGTGTACCAACAGGTACTTGCCTTTAAAGGTCAGCTGCAAGTAGATAAGCTCAGCAAGCACACTCTTGGCTGAAAATAAAACAGTAAAACAAAGAAAGCTACTCTTGTAATTTCAGCACTGATTTCTACTGGAATAGTCAAACCTAAATTTTATAACCAGATTACTTGACTTCTGAAACTCTCAGGAGGTGCCACATCTTGCAGCTGGCTCTGTCTAGGTAAACGCTATGGCATTATGGAGCTGTGGGTAAAGACCTCAAGTATCTCCTGTATTCACACAGGACATAGTTCCTTCAACTTGCACATAACTTTATAATGCTCACCAAGTACTTACGTTTATTAGTATTTACCTACAAAATATATCTCCATTCCAAGCAATGTTTTTTACCCTGAATTAGATTTTGGTAAAGATGAATTAACACCTGGATTAGTTACAACCAAAGAAAACGCTGTATATTAATTAAGCATTAACTCCTTTGCTGTTTAAACACCAGAGTTAACAGAATGAGGGTTAGCTAATAAAGGAACTCTTAATTGTTTTCAAGCCTAGACTGTTTTAAAATTAAAGCAAATCCACTGTTCCTGTAAGAAGCTGAAGGTTCTTGCAAGTCAGCCACAAAGACAGCACTGAGGATGGTTTTGCAATCCTTAACCAAAGACTGGGGATTCAGAGCTCAGTCTGACCAAGTCCTCAGTGATAGAGTCAGTAGGCTGAGGAAGTGATTATTCTCCTCATCCAGGCCACCTGCAATACCAAGAAGCCCAAAACTGGAGGCAGTACAAGACAGACACTGATATCTTGGAGCAAGCCCAGCAAACAGCTATCAAGATGGTTGGGGGCTGGAACACATGACATACAAAAAGAAGCTCAGAGAGATGTGTTTGTCCAGCCTTGAGAAAGCTCAGTCTGGCTCTTTGTGCTGTCTACAGTTCCCGAATGGGAAGATGTAGAGAAGGTGGAGTTTGACTCTTCTCAGGAATAGAAAAAGAGACCAAGGACAAAAGTTAATACAAATTCTGCATTTCTATTCCATGTAAGGTACTAGTGCTTTTGGGCTGAGACCATTTTTTCTACTTGTATTTCTTCAATGTTAGCAACAAAATTTGTAGTGTAAAGATGCCATTCAGCAAGAGTGAGGCAACCAGAACCTGATCACTGGTTGAAGAACACTATTTATTGTAATTATAGCTAGCTTCTTTTTTTATGAAGCGCAAAAGCAAGGGAAAAAAGTTTCATACAAGCTCGTGATAACATTCACATAGAAAGGACAACTCAGTCCAGCTGGATTTATGAAGTTATCACCGTTTAATTAAGCTCTGGTCAAATGTAGCTATTACCTAACTAAATTAAAGGGTAGATCCAAGATAATTTTTTTCCTAAAAACAATGCATGAAATCTGCAAGAAAGAGGCCTTGTTAAACAATAATGGGCTCGTGTACAGCAATCCCATCTGTATCACAAGGATATTATTACTTTGGGAAGAAAAGCAGAAAACCCTGCTTTTAAAGCCACATCATGTATGCATACAGAACAAAGACGGGATGACCTTCAATATATCTCTGTACAAGAATAACCTCTAAGACCAAGGAAACACTGTTGAACTCTCTTACTAGGGGCTCCTATGAACTCTTCCTTCAAGTAATAAGCTTTATCATTGACAGAAGGAAATAGAAAACACATCTACGAATGCTTTGGCTCTCCTGATAACTACTCAGATGTCTGGGGTCCACCTGGCACAAAATAAAATGATGTTTTGATCTTCAGCACTAGCTCCAATCATGGGTTTGCTCTAACATCCTGTGTATGTGATCCATTAGAGCTCCATTTCTCTCCCTCACAGCTAATACATGCCCCAAAGAGCTTCCTCCTGAAAATAACAGATTTTTCCATACTACAATGTGTACACAGAGAAGAGGGTTATACTTTTGAATTGTATAAATATCTTCCTTAAATGTTGTTATGTGCACAAGGTGTTCTTCATTTTTGCTACAGAATGAATGTTTCATATCCAGTTCCCTCCCCTTTCCATTTATTCAGGAGCAGCGAAGAAGATGCCACCCATGTGGTTTGTGTTGCTGACCAGAAAGACTTTTTTTTTTGCTGCTGCTGCTGGCTGCTTCAGTTGCTGTGCTTGGAGAACTCCTGCATGGCATTCCATAAAAGACAAAACACATATTATCGTCATCCCTGCCATACACACACACACATTCTGCCTCCCTGGGCCTGCAGAGAGTCTGTGCAATATTACCAAAGGAGCACCTCTTTCCTCTGTTCACCACCAGCTTCAGAATCCCTATGATGGGATAGTCCGAGTTTCATCTTTGCATGTATCTTCATTTTTAACATATACATGATTGTCATGCATCAAACCAAAGATGATTTCCTTCATGAGTTGGTTTGCATGAGGAATTTAAGTTCTGTTGCAGCATTGCTTATATCTACATTTATAATACATCTAGAAAGAGTTTAGCTCCTATGGAATGAGCCTGTGGAGGGAACAAAGGAGCCCAAGAGCTTTCATTGGCCGCACCTACAAGTGGGAAAAGAGAAAGTCCTCTTCCCCAAAGTGTTAAACATCCTCAGTAATAGCATATCCTATATGCGATGCTCTTTGCTCAGTAAAGGACTGATATGGCTCTGTAAAAGCTTTTTATTAGATCAGTAAGAAGTGTAAGGCATAGCTAGATCTTCTGATTACAGCAAAAGTATAAAAGTTACTACTTTCAAGAAACTTACTCTGCTGGTCTTTCAAAGATAATGCATCAATTGATGCCTTCCACCAGCTCCCCGTGACAAAGTCAGCTTCTCCCACCCTGGTTTATTTAAAAGTAGTAATTTCTGAGTTCTCATTTGGAACAACATTTGAAAATGTCAGTTGAACAGCCAAGAGACCTGAAACATGGCTGAGCCGGCCGGATGCTATATTTGAACTGCATTTCTCTGAAAAGCAGGTGGGAAAAGACTATTATGAATCCCAACTCATCAGTCTGGCTATTTTAAGACATGTTTGTCTCCTTGTTACTATTACAACATTTTCATTTCGCAAGAGGTCCCTGCTTCATCTATTCCAGGCATAAATTGGAAGTCTTATTTACCACTTGCCTACATCCAGGAGGGAAGCTGCTGCTTTGCACCAGGGGAATACTACCTACCGTGAATGAAAAGATACATACTCAGAGGTTAGGCATAGGCATAGCTAGCTTCTGTACCTATATTTAATCCTCTGCTGGAGTTACCCATGCAACAGGGTCATTTCTGCTGTAATATAAATGAGGAGAACTATCTTTATTTCAGGGAAACTACTCTGGAAAAACATAGATAACAGGGACACTTTTTCTAGGAAGTAGAATGGATGGCTTTTGGATTACTTCCACCTCTGTAAAAAGGAAGTACATCCTAAGTAACATCTAGTCTGTGCAGAAGAACTTGAAAGTACATATGAACAAAAGTAAAAGAACTGAAACATCAAGAACTGGGATGAGAAAAACAATCTTTGTTCTATAACCATTCTGAGAGTCAGGGGAATTAGAAATACAAATTTAGGAAAAGAAATTTGAGCTAGCTGGTATTACTCAACTGCAGTGGTATGACTCACATGACTGGATATTAAACTATTTAAGAAAGACAGCGGGGATATTATATGGTTTAGAGTTACAAACGATTCAGAAAGACAGGACCTTGATTGTATACTAATTCATGTATTAAATTGTAAATCACAAAATGGGATAATGCTAAGACAATGTAATAGGCTATTGAATAGGCTGAGGAAATAGAAATAGCAGTCCCCCTACTTGCTAAAACATTCAGGAAAAAAATGCATCCATCTACAGAATGTCAATTTAGGAGGTTTGGATGCTGTGTAAGTACAAGTAGATCAAGTAGATGTAATTATACTGATGCTTTCCCCATGCGGAAATAGAACACAGTTCTGATTAATATACTTTATTAAGTATATTAATAAATATATATAAATACTGGTGCTTTAAAAGATCCAGTCTCTCAAAGCTGAAGACAAAAATTGAATGGAAAGAGAGATTTAAGTGTAAAGAACTGGAAGGAGTTACCTCTGCTGCTGCGTGGTCTTCCCAGTGTCACAGCAACCACGTTCTTGAATTAGTTGAGCATGCTTCACCAAAATGTCTATTCCACCTACTCCATATGTTACAGGTCTCAAAAAAATACAATGGTTTCTGCCAATCTGATATGGGTGGAAATTCTTTCTTAACTCATCATCTGGAGATCAATTTAATTTTGAGTACTTGAGAAGATATTAAGCATCTATAAGGCCTATAATGTTAACAGCATCTTGCCACATATCCCTCCTGTAGTTGTAGTCAGTTACTAAGTATTTATAGGAAGGCACTCTTTGCCTTTTTCTGCAGCTCATAAACAATGAAGAAAGAAGAAAATATCTCCTGCACCACAAGGTGATCAGTAGAAATCCTGGGACTGACACAGTTTGGTTTAACAACCAGAACAAATAGTGATCAGGAATCCTTCAAATCCTCTTTGGGATACCAGAAAAAATGTAAAAGGTAACTGGAAAGAAGGCTTTCCTAGATGCTCCCAACTGACAATCATTACTGAAGATGGCTGTAATTATAAAAAACATCAAGAGGAACGAAGATATTTGTAATAACTGAGTATGTATGTGGGTATGGAAAACACTGGGCTACCAGAAAGAATAATATTGGATAAAAACACAGATAAAAGAAAGAGGAAGTTAAAAAAATCACTGAAACTCCATGGCCATTAAAATTAAAGATGAAAGGATGGCATTACTTGAACTTACCAGACAAAAAATCTTAGCCAGTAGTAAAACTATTGAGCATGTTAACTGGTGATGGCCACCAACAGAGTAATTTATATATCAATGTTTTTGTATTAAGCTTGGAGTGAAGTTGAATTTGGAATTAGTTTATATTCCAGTGAAAATTACATAATTTTTGTTCCAAAAAGGATTGAGAGGATCTTAAACACTCTGTAAACTGCATTTTTGTAAATTTGCAAAATGGCAAGCTAACATCAACCACAGGCAATGTCGTGGAAAGACTGTTCTATCAGGAAAGGATTATAACGTTACAACCCAATGAATGCAAAAAATCTTCACTTATGGAAGCCCTGGGTAGCTGATATATCAGAAAAAGTATGCGTGAAGTGGAAATGGGTGTTTCTCATGGGATCAGCTCAAACCAAAAATTTGGCAAAAACATATAAACTCCTAGTAATATTAGCATTTATCAGTATAATTCATTGGAGAGATAAATGAGATGTGAACTGATCAGTTATACAGGCTGGACTGGGTGACTTCTTGAGATACATTCATTTCGGCAACATCACTTTAACACAGCTAAATGCTATGCCATAGAAACACGGGCTGCAAGGCACACTGTTAGGGTAGAAGATTGTATCCTGGAAAGCAGCAACGATAAAAAGCAGATTTGAACATATGCTGCCTGTGCAAGAAGCTAAATGCAATTCTCAGATGCATTAGCAGGAAACCTGAAGGTGGGAGTAGGGAAGTAATTTCACACAAATTACAGAGCCTCTCATTGGAATAATCTTACCAGATCTGGTATCAACACTTTCTTCTAATAAGGAAGCTGACAACTTGGAAATTTTTCAGATAGAGCTGCAATAATGATTCAAGGAATTATGGTGAAAAACTGAGGAAGCTCAATTTATTTTGCTTGTTCAAAAGATGTTGTAAAATACGTGGGGCAGAAAACTTTCCAGTAAGATCAGAGACTTGTGTGTGAAAGCATGGTACGTCATGAAAAATGCAATCTGTCCAGGCTTATAGTACATGGAAAAATTACTTGAACTCCAGGCTTGTGAAAACAGGATTTTTGAACCATTTATGCTTTCTAAATTTCTGTTGGAAAATCAAAATCATGTATGGATTTTTGGCTGGAACTAGTCAAGAGGCAAATTCTTCATACTCCATATAAGTATCAAAGGAAGATCCTTCTGACAGACAGTGTCTCTGTTATTCAGAAAAAAGGGTATACTGTGATAAAAAAAAGAATATTTTCTGACTTTTGTCCTAGTTTTGAAAACATGGGAAATTTCACCAATCCTCTATCTTTTGAAAAGTTTCTTGTTACACATCTTGAGAAATGGAAGAGAATTTTAGTGAACAGTTGGTGTTCAAAAAATAAATTTTATACCCTGCTAGCATATTGTATTTATATCATATTCGGAACCTTCACTCCTAAAAACAAAGCTTTGTATTACCCAAGTTAAAGGAGAAATAGTTACTAGTGCTCATCTTCTGATCATTCAGGACAGGTCATTAGAAGGTGAAAAAAGAACATTTGCTTAAACAAAATGTTATGTTACCAAGTCAGTCCTGTTACCTTTCCAGTAATGGCAAAACCATCCCACCCCACCTGTATCATTACTTCACTGAGATTTGGTGAGGTAAATTTACTACCATTCTTAAAAATGTCTTCATTTTCCCTGGAGCTGAATTAGAGAGTGACTATAGCAAAAGAATTGCAAAGGCATGCAAGAAGAATATGAAGTTACTCCGTTTAGGACTTGTAAAAGAGCCCTAGGATCTTGGATTTGCAGTCAGATGCCTGGAAACATAAGTAATCATAATCTACAGGGGAAAAACATAGGAGAAAACAGTCTTTTGTAGATGTCACAAGGGAAAATCTTGTAAGAAACACTTTCTTTCATGAATTTCCCACTCGGGATCTGAAAGCTAAGTCGGGAATGAATGGTTTGAATTTGCTTATATATGTCAGCAGCTACTCATTTAATAATCACTTTTGCAAGCAACTAAAGAGTAGTGAATATGTATTCTCAGAACTACGAATTAGCTTAAATTAGAATTTTGATTTATTGGAGGCCTTTTTTGTTCATATACAGAAATATTTGACTCATACAGAAGATTTTTTTCAACACAGGGAAGATGCACGTCTTTATAAACACATGCAATGTCATTTAAAAGTACACTATATGTACGATGAATGGACCGTGTCTCTGCATACAAAAAAATCCATGTTTTTTTTCAGACAAAATAGGAATTGCCACTGATTTTCGTTCAACAATAAGGCAGCCTGCTTCCTGTAGCGCAGCAACTGTGAGTGATGTTGGGTCAGATTCTTTTATCAGATACAGTGGCATAAATTCAGGATTACTTCAGTTACAAATCAAAGTAACTGAGAACAGTATTCAGTTTATCATGCTTTTGTTTCTGAGAACTTCACATACACCACGAGCCCTTGAAAGCCTGCTTGAATTGTTTTCTTAAGAAGATGTAACTGCAGAAACATAAAGATATGAGCCTATGAAGGCATGTTAGTTGTGTCCTTGTGAGGGTCTGCACGAACAAAAGAACACAAAATCTTCCTGAAAATTGTTTCCTATTGGAATTCACAGTCTGAGACTATGGAACATTTTCTGTGACGACTTTAAACTGTGACTTATTTCTTTTTTGGTGGAAAATGCCAAATTTGCTGTTTAACTAATCTTCTTTTTATATTATAGTGAACTTTCTTCATTAACAGCTGCATTGTTGTATTTACCACTGCTTATTTTCTGTCCTCTGTGAAAAAAATACATCTGTGATCCTTTCTTACTTCTTCTAAAGCATGTGGTTTTAGATAGGCAATGAAAGGGAAGAAGCCACATACATTTAAAAAAAAAAAACCACAAAAAACATAAAAATGCTCATTAGTAATCTTTTAAAGTGAGATAACAGGATGGTTTTCCTGTGTAGGAAATACCATAAAAGAATCCAGGAAAATTTATCCGCTGAGAGTGCAATCACATGATTCCCACTGGGAAGGAAAAAGCCTGGTTGTTTAAGGTCACAGTTCAAGAGACAGAGCAGTTGGTGTCTGTATCCCATCAAAGCTGAGAGCTTGAATTGAGCTTGTAAGACATTCTAAAATTATACCACAATGACAAGGTATGACTGCATGGTTGGGCCACAAGGCTAAGAAAAAAACAACAACATTTTGCATGTCAGATTGTTCCTGGGCCAAACAAATTATTAATAATATAGTAATGATTTTCATAATCCAGGTTTTCAAATTTTAGCTGAAATATATTATTGTAAGGAATAACATTTGTGCAACTGGCTGTGACAGCACTCTCAAAGTAGAGACATGCACCTCCACTCTTCCAAATGGTGCATGTTAAGAAAATAGTTTCAAGTGGCAGCCATACAAAGACTTGAAGAACTTCTCTTCTTAAATAGCAGCAGTCTGTAAAAGAAATTGATTGAGAAAAAATAGAAGGTTTATTTCACGTGGTTTCCTCGATACGGATTTTAGATGGCTCTGAAGCTTCATTTAACAATATCTTATAAAATTATAATTGAGGACAATGTGATGGTATCATCAGTTGTTTAATAGTATAGAACTTCCACTTGAATAACAAAGTAAAATTATGACCATATGCTTTATATGAACTTTGGTAAATGAAAATTGGTATTTCCACTGAAAATATACCGACTGATCATGTTCAGCCAGATCCACAGCTGGTGGGCAGAAGCACATATCTATTGAGGTCACTGGCACACATTTTCCTGTGAATTTCCCATGATCACTGTTTTTGGAACTCTGAAAGAAAAGGAGAAAGCCTGGGGAGACCTCTCTTCACTCCATAGCCTCTTTTCTAGTCTCACAGCATGGATTATTTCAAAGCATTGCTATCTCTGAATGTTGAAGTTCTATTCATGCTTATTCTCTTAACCTGATACCAATTTCTCCTAATCTAGAGGCAAACTGATGCACTTTATTTCTTGGCCCTATAAAATATTTATCAAGGGCCCTCGGAGCAAAGAAGGAAATCAGAGTAACCAGTGAAGTGATATGGTCCATGCAGGAATAGTTTGAGCCCAGCCAACATCTCTCAGCCACTAAGTGCCTGTCTCCACAGACTCAAGTCTGCTGAAAGAAGTGTCCTTTGCCATGTGCTCTGACCCTGCTTCCATTTCCTTTGAGTGGGCATAAAGGATTAGTGCAGAGATGAAAGGAAAAAAACACAACTGCAATGTTAACACCTGGAATGAAGGATGGTGAAAGGTCAGTTTGTGATTTTAGCCAAAAGCATATAGTGAAAAAGGTGGAGATCTTGCCTACATAACTAATGAGTCTGTTCTGATAAAAGATTCATTGGTTTTCTGGTTTCAGTTTTGATTTTTGCATAACTACTGAAACATTTTCTTTCAGAACCTCCTGCCAGTTGGCCATGTCTTCCTCTCCCTCTTCCACATAATGTAAGTACAGTGGTTAAAGCAGCACCCAGGGTGTAGAATAACAGATTCACATCTCCTCTGTCCAGCTTGGAGGAAGGCTTTTTTCCTTACTTGTCAGGCAAGCATCCTAAATTTTAAACAGTGCAGTATGAAGTGGAGGATCTACCCCAGTCTCTCCCATTGAAGGGACAGCAAAATAAGAGACGGAAGCACCAAGGGAGAAATTCGGAAGAAGTATGAGAGAGGAAAATGGAAACGCCAGCCTGAAAAACTCAGATTCCCCCACTCTGTTGGAAGGCTCCATTGTCACCAGCACCTGGTGGGGACATAGACACCCGTGCACTCAAACACATAACTGAGGAGCTGGCCAGTGGGCATAAGAGGAGGAGATATTAATGTAG
>NW_009225209.1:111844-112289 GCF_000690835.1 Fulmarus glacialis
CCATCTTCATTCCTTCTTTTCAGCATCTGGATCTGGTCTTTAAGCTCAGTGGTATCTCTGTCTTTGCCTCTGACCTTTGAGATTCAAATCACAATTGCGTAAGTGCAGGAAAGAGAAAATCATTAAGGCAAAACATTTTTAACAGTGAACCGAGGAATACAGCACCGGCAATGAGGAAGGATTTATTTAAAAATAAAATAATCAAGCGTCCTAGAATAACTTCCAGACTGTTTCATTTTATAAATGAGGACTACCGGCACAATGTCTGTATCTCAACGCATATTGTCTAATACACACAACTAAATAAACGTTGATAACCTCTACCCTGACAGAACATGAATAGGAAAGCCTATGCTGCAACACTAATTTGATATATTGTTCTACTTCATTTTGTTTTCTGCAGGTGCTATTGGCAGCTTTGCCTATTCTGAGAGGAAAATTTCCA
>NW_009225209.1:112310-114145 GCF_000690835.1 Fulmarus glacialis
TCATGCTACAACTTGTTGGCATATAATACTGAGTACTATGAACGATTATGCACTGGTGCATTTTTTGTTAATGAATGAGACACATTCACAGAGGATTAATACTGGCCTTTAATTCTTGTCCCAAAGTTATTTTTAATCTTACTTCTGCAAAATATAGGAAATTCAGTTCTTATAGCGAGATTCTACTTACTTAACATTAGCCATATAAAAATTAGAAATTTAGTATAAACCATTTATATAGCTTCCCTTTATAATCAGTGATCTATCCAAAAAGGCATGTCAGGTGAATTTTCTTCTAACAGTTCCTGTGCCTCTACAGTGTTGGTAGAGGAAACAACTAGTTCTGAGTACCTGTTCTAAACTGCTAAAGCTAGGTGAGATGGATCCCAGCTAGCTAATGGCTGGGTAATATATACCAAGAGAAATCTGTAACAACATACAAATTATATTCATTACCTTGGGATAAGACTAATTTTCTGTCTTGAGGCTCAATCTTTGTCCGCTAAATGCCCACTGAGTATGACTAGAAATTAAACCTTATTTGACTAGAATGAAACCTGTATGACTAGAAAGAACCTTATTTGAGTTCATGGAGCAGATCGTCCCAAATTCAGCTGCTTTTTCAGCAGACAGAAGACGCAATGGCCAGCAGAATCACTCTTCCTGAAGTATAACCACCAATATATCAGCATTATATCTATATCAGCATTATATAGACTGAAGTAGCCTCTGCAGTGTAGTATTTCCTTGATTCGGTTTACAGAATATCAATACATTGTTAGTTTGGATTCTTTAGCTCCATAAATTACATGAGAGCAATAGGCAATGCTGATTGTCTAATTCCTTAGTGACAGTTCCCCACAAGAAGTGATACTACATGGAAAACCAGAGTATTTGTGTAATAATTCATGTCTACGGGTACACAGGAGTGGTGTCCACCCTGTGCACTCCCCATTTAACCATCTGAATGGCAACAGAGTTGAAAAGGGCATTTGGATATGAAAATATAAATATACAGAACCAATTGGCACTTTTCATGTTCACACATGGTTGCACTAAGCCACAGTGTATTTTCCTGATAGTTTAGAGCCTGTTCCACTATCGTACACTGTTCCTTTACAACCCGACAGAAGTTGATGACATAAACATATCCTTTTCCCAAATGCTTGGGTTGTGTGTGATTTAACCTTTAACTCCTGCTTGTTGTTATAGGTGAGATGTCAAATATTTCTGGAGAGCCTTTGGCAAGGATTTGAATATGTTTTCACCACTCTTCCCCTAAGTAATGTAGACTGCAGTTGGACAAGCATCGCAGGGAGGTCTCCCTTCCCCCATCCCTCTGGCCACTTCCTCCAAGCTCAAACAGGAAAGCGGGGACAATGCAGAGGGACCAGCCACAGGCTCACAGTAAATCTGCAATTACTTGAAATGTCACTTCCTGTTTTTGAAGCCTACAGAAGAATAAATACCCTTCTGGGCTGCGCTGCGAAGCCGAGGGGCCCCGGCGTGTGCACTCCCGGCGCTGTCGGGGCTGGGGGCAGCAGGAACACAGAGCCACGCTGCTCGGCCAAACACCCTGACACTTCCAGGGGTGACAATCAATCTTCCTCTAGGGGCATATAAATACTATTTGAAATGTGTAAATGGGTTTTTATCCCCACTAAGGCTGTTACTTTTGCCTTACAAAACTAGGCTTTGACAGGGGAGTAGTTTAGAGGCCAATTTTCACTGCCAATCTGTATGGAGTGTAATTTATCAGAAGTCTTGGGCCATGGCAGTCCCTGCCACTTTGTCCCTTACAAACATTTGTGTAATTGTTTTCAATAGATCCTGCT
>NW_009225209.1:114176-144614 GCF_000690835.1 Fulmarus glacialis
CACACAGTGTTCCCCCTAATGTTTGGGGCGAATTTTTTCCAGCTGTATGCAGTCTTGAGTCTGTCCACAATGACAGTCCAAAGTGGGCTTGAGCAGAGGCTGCAGCAGGGGCAGAAATGGGTTAAGTCAATACTAGCTTAATAGAAAGCTGCTTATAGAACTGTGGTATTAGTGTATAGGATATTTCAACTCTGTAAGCAGTGTCCAAGCTGTTGAATGAGAATTTGCAGTAAGTTTTGGCATCACATGAATGCTTTCCCAACTCCCTGTGTTTGTATACCAAGTCCTGTGTTTTGGAGAATGCAGAAGAAAGTTCTGTGAAATACTTCTTTACACCTCTAAGTAATATGGCTAGGTGCAGTTCCACTCCTACCTGATCATGCCTTGCCAGATTCAAATATGCTTAATTCATAAAGCGATACACATGTACATATTTAACTCCAACGCATGATCTGAGAACACCAGATCAGGCATAAGGGGGAAGCCAATGCTGTTGGTTTTGAAAGGCTGACAGTGGAAAACGTGTTGCCAAAGTGAGCAGATATTGAGTAAAGTTAGAAAATGTTCTGTAGAGTAAGCATGTGTCACTCACTGCCTCAACTGTTTTCAGAGGAACCCTACTTCAAGAAAATTGCTTAAAGTTATCCAGAAGTATTTAAAAATACTTTCTGGGTGTTGTTCTTAGGAGAACCCTAATGAACCTAGAAATTGATTTCTTTTTTCTCCTTTTTCTTTTTGTGCTGTTTTCCTTATTTCCTTATTTCACTTGTTCTTGCTGCTTTTATCTAAATAGTCATTAAAGAAGGAAAACAAATACAGGGATGATATGAAAAATCTTAATGATTTTTTTTTTATTAGAACGCGATCGTTTTTCTGATATCAAAGGACAGGACAACGTGTACAGGACAACGAGGTTATCAGGCCCAGTCAGCATAGGTTTATGAAAGGCAGGTCCTGCTTGACTAATCTGAGCTCCTTCTATGACAAGGTGACCCGCTTAGTGGATGAGGAAAAGGCTGTGGATGTTGCTTACCTGGACTTCAGCAAAGCCTTTGACACCATGGAGAAACTGGCTGCTCATGGCTTGGATGGGTGTACTCTTCGCTGGGTAGAAAACTGGCTGCATGGCCAGGCCCAAAGAGTTATAGTGAACGGAGTTAACTCCAGTTGGTGGCCGGTCACAAGTGGTGTTCCCCAGGGCTCAGTATTGGGGCCAGTTCTGTTTAATATCTTCATCAATGATCTGTACGAGGGCATTGAGTGCAGCCTCAGTAAGTTTGCAGACAACACCAAGTTGGGCAGGAGTGATGATCTGCTCAGAGGTAGGAAGGTTCTGCAGAGGGGCTGGATCGATGGGCCAAGGCCAGTTGGGTAAGGTTCAACAAGGCCAAGTGCCAGGTCCTGCACTTCGGCCACAACAACCCCATGCAGCGCTACAGGCTTGGGGAAGAGTGGTGGAAAGTTGCCTGGCAGAAAAGGACCTGGGGGTGCTGGTTGACAGCTGGCTGAAGATGAGCCAGCAGTGTGCCCAGGCGGGCAAGAAGGCCAACAGCATCCTGGCTTGTATCAGAAACAGTGTGGCCAGCAGGACTAGGGAAGTGATTGTCCCCCTCTACTCCGTACTAGTGAGGCCACACCTTGAATACTGTGTTCAGTTTTGGGCCCCTCACTACAAGAAAGACAAGAAGTGCTAGGGCGCGTCCAAAGAAGAGCAACGAAGCTGGTGAAGGGTCTAGAGCACAAGTCCTGTGAGGAGCAGCTGAGGGAACTGGGGTTGTTTAGTCTGGAGAAAAGGAGGATCAGAGAAGACAATACCACACTCTACAAACAAGTACCTGAAAGGAGGTTGTAGTGAGGTGGGTGTCAGTCTCTTCTCCCAAGTAACAAGTGATAGGACAAGAGGAAACAGCCTCAAGTTGTGCCAGGGGAGGTTTAGATTGGATATTAGGAAAAATTTCTTCTCCAAAAGGGTTGTCAATCATTGGAACAGGCTGCCCAGAGAAGTGGTTGAGTCACCATCCCTGGAGTTATTTAAAAGACGTGTAGATGTGGTGCTTAGGGACATGGTTTAGTGGTGGACTTGGCAGTGTAGGTTTGCGGTTGGACTCAATGATCTTAAAGGTCTTTTCCAACCTAAACGATTCTATGATTCTATAAAACATGCCACAAAAACAGTTTGGTTCACGTTCCAAGAGAACCCAAACAGGAACCTAAGAGATTGCTTCCCATGGGGCAGACACTGGAGCATGCCCTGACTCCTTCCAGCTCTCCTGCCTGCTCCGCAAACAGCCAGCAAGGCACTTGCCAGGGTCTCAAAGCTGTCAAATTCCCAAGAAAGTTCCCTGCCTCTCTGGGAGCAGCCTGGACAGGCTGCTCAGCGAGGGAGGGCAAGCTGGGAACTGAGGGGATGGTGAGGCAGGCAGGACCATGGCCTTGCAACAGCAGCCGCATCCCACAGCAACCAAACAAGATGAACAGTGAAGGGAAGATGTGCATGTAGGAAAGTGAGGCCTTCAAACACAAACATCCTTCCATAACACTGTTTTCCCCAGCCTGCCTGTTTTGCAGATGACCAAGGCAAGCGATTGAGGCTTCCAGTGTCCTCACCACTGGGACAGCCAGGTGGGACTGGCACAGAAGTGTAGGGCCCTTTCTCCTTCACTGACAGTTTCAGCATTTTGGGGTTTCATCCCACGCTTAAATGAAACCAAATTTCAAAATACTAAATCCTCCACACCGCAAATTACAGAAAACTTTAAGTTATATAAACACTGCAGAAACACGGCTGAGACTGCTTGGAAATGGAGTCACGCACCATGTTTTGCATTCACATTTTCATTTTATATTTTCTATCCTACAATCATGTTTTATTCCACTTTTTTAGATAGAGAGTTCTACCAGTACTCCTCTGATACTATTAGGACTAAGGCTTCTTCCTGTGGGATAGATTTTCATGTTTTAAATATATCCATTCTGAGGATTTAGGGTGAATAAAGCCCTATTTATATCCCTGCTCAGCTTATGACCACAGCCATAATAATGAGAGCAGGGGTGACTCCATCAGAAAATCCTCAATATTGTGTGCTCTTGCAATTCAAAGCCATCATTTAGGAATATAAATGGAAGACTTGGAGACATACTAATGTCCCTTTTTTAAAAAATGGCAGAGTTTTTCATGAACCACTATTCTTGCCAAAAGGAAAGGGTTTTTTGGAAGCGTGCATTGTTTACTGCCAGCCCACCTGCTGGCTCTGGAGGCTCTGTGCTCTGAGACAAACTTATCACCAGGATCACGTTAAAGTTAGGGATGCCAAGGTTTCCATATTCCCCATTAGGGAGCTGGAGCCACAGTTCTACTGAGGGCTCTCAAGGTCCATGCTTAGCTGCAGAACTCCTATGAAATAGTTTGAAATAAGGATCCTAGGGTTTTGAGACTTTCAACACCTTAGCTGGTAACCTAGAAAACTGTTGGATTCCCAAATTAAATTTGAATCCTCATCATGCTAGAAACTTCTTCTTCCCATTGCAGGACCCTTCAGCTCTGGTTTAATCAGCCGGGACTTCAAAGCAGTGGGAGATCTGAGGGACACCAATTGTTCCTGGTATCTTTAAGAAAAAAAAAAAAACAGCAAAAATGTTTACATTTTTCCATAATTATAATTATTGCCTTTCTGAAGAGAACATCACCATTTCCAATTTTTTTTTTTTTTTTTTTAATTACTATAAGGACAAGAAATGCTAATTGTCCTCTTCATGGCTTATATGCTTTAGACTTCAGGGAAGTCTGCAAGGTATTTTTTGTTGCTATTATTGAGTAAAAATAAATTTAAAAAAAAAGCCAAAACCTACAGAAACAGATGCATTGATATTTAGGTACCCAGTAGGTTCCACCATTTTAAGTTCGAATTACCCATGTTGTTCCATAACAGTAATAGGTACACAGAGCACTTGAAAATCAGAGAAACAACTAAAATTAATGACTGCAAAACTCACAGGAGATACCATTTGGCTAAGCACAAATTATTTCCTTCAGAGAAGGATATGGATTTTTAAGAAAATTTGATTGGCTAAAAATGTGTGTACATTAGGTAGAAAAGCAAGGTGGTATATTTTCCCTCTAATTCTTATTACTTTTAACACAGGTGTACAAATACGTGGTACCTCATGGAGATCATCCTTACCTACAATGATAACAGAGAGGATATAATTCCATTCACCGTGCCTAATTCTAAATTTCTATTGCCGCCAATGTGGGGCACAGGAATAATAGTTATGAACTGCAGTGCTCTATAGATGTGCACAAATAGGGGCTGGCTGGATCATGCCTTGAGGTTACTTCAGTGCTTGCACAGTTACAATGACAACACTTCTTTGGTTTTGTAGGTGCATTTCTTTGTTGATGCTTTGATAGTAAAAAATACATTAAGGAAGAAGGGGGTCATATAAGGCTAACTTTGAAGTTGGACGTGTGCTACACAGGGACAAATATGTCTGTCAGCATGTCGCAGCAAGACATAACATAAGCAGGTATCGGAAGCATTTATACAGGTTTTAACAGAGCTCCATCTGCTCTGTGCTGGTCACATCTTTTTTTATTTCCCGTAGATGAGAAAACAGCACATTTTTTTTCTTGAAAATCCATATTCTGTTTTGACCAGATATGAAACTTCCTGGTTTGAAAAAAAACAAAGTGAAGTGGTCACCATTTGCCGTCACATTTCCTTGCTGTTTTTTAGCTCGCTGTCACAGCTTGATCCAGCCTCCATGTAAGCAGAGGTAAAACTGCATTGCACAGCAACTGCAGTATTGTGTGATTCGTATAAGAGCACCCAGTGCACCTGTAGAGACTAAAGATGGGATCTGAATTCTTCATATCCTTCCCCTTAAGAACGAATCCCATATTTGACCTCTATAGTGAACATATATTGAACATATATTGAACAGGGAGCTTTTGAAGACTCTGAAAATAAGAATTAAAGTGTACCTGTCTGACACAGATTATAATCCTTTGATCAAGTGTCTTCGAAAGGCTTTTTATTTCTTATTTCATTGTTCATGTGTGGCTTTTTCAGACTCACTAGGCTACCCCACAGGTATTTATAACTGGGAGGAAATGCAGAGATTTATATTTAGCCAGCCATTCATTTCTGGCGATTTGGTCAAACTGAAGTTCATACTTTCAGACATTCCCTTAAGACTATAATATGATCACCCTTCAAAATCAGAGGATTTAGGAGACTTGGTGATTCAAGAGGCTTACTGCTAGTTATAGGAATACAATTAGCATCTGCAAGGAATGCTAATTTTACTGCAGTACTCCCATGCTAAGAATATGTAAGAGAAAATTCACTGTAATAATCAGTATATTTTTCATATTAGTTCTAACTAATGGATTTAAAGCTGTTTCTTTCTAATATACTGGTTTAAGTGCTGTCTAAATCATCAGTGAGTTTCAGTATTGTCTCAGAGCAATTCCACGGTTTAGTAATGTTCAATTAGGCTTTGATTTAGACAAATGTATATATTCAGGAAGTCATTGACATGATTAACTTTATAAGTACTCACCTAGACAAAGGTCTCAACTCCTGCTGTGAGCTGATCCATACCAAAAAAAGCCATCATTAAATTCGGCATTTAATCATCAGCTTTTATTGATTCAGCCTGGAAAGTCTGTACAATTAATCTGATGGAAAAAAACTCCTTTGTTCCTCACTTGTCTTCTACATTAGACTTTCCTATTATTATTATCATACAGCATCACAGTTTATTAGCCAATATCTCCCAGTTAGCAGGTATCCCTACCTTGATACTAAGTAGCTTTAATTTCTTTATGGAGGCACAAGGGTTAGCAATATTTTTGTACTGTTTTGTACTGTTTTCAAATGGATGGGGGTGGCTTCTCAGATTTCAACATATTCTGGAGAATATCCAAGGCCAGTCATAAACATAAACTAGCAGATTATATGAATTCCATAAATTATTAAGGGTCATCATTAACCAACCTTTCTCCTCATTTCCATTTCCTTTTGACAGGAATACTGACTTTGTTATGAAAAACTTTCAAAAGTATAAGAATCTGAAAAATAAGCAGCCCAAATCTGTTTAATAAACTAGTCACAGATTAAAGTCCAGCTACACTGTAGTTTATGGGACAGACTGAATAGTATCTAATAAGCACTTTTATAAATAACAGTCAAGCATAGGAAATAACATAACTTCTGGAAACTGCAATTAGTTTGTCATTAGTTCATACTAGCATTAAATATGAAGTACCTCCAAACTGTAAAAGTGATTTGAAATGATACCTGCAGCAGTATGACCAAATTTCTTCCAGCAGAAGTTGGCCTTTTGGGAGTATGTCTTGTCTATTTTGCATTACCTTTCACACAAAGAAAATCAAATGCATACTCCAACCAAAACTCTCTATAAAAAGTAAATGACCTTCCTACTTTATTTGGGCTGCTAGCTAGGTGATCCAGTAGTCCTTAATTCACTTGATACTTACTTCTGTAGACAAAGCAGGCAGTAAAACCGGAATTATCAGCCAAGACAAAAGTTTGAAAAGTTCCTGGCGAGACAGAGTAGGAGGAAGCCCCCATGTGATGTAACTCAACATGGCTCAGTTGAAATCACCAGCTGAGAATCTTTATAGCTTGGCGAAGATTTAAAACAAATGTCTCAGAACATACACAGCCTTTATGCAGACTCTAATAATGTAAACTTTATTTCAATTTAAACCCTAATATAGGTTTGCATTAAACTGCTTAGCTCATGTTAATGGAGTTGCATGTTTTTTCCAGGCATGACAAATAACTGCTGCTCCTTCATGGTCATTTGAAAGCAGTGAAGCTTCACCCAGTCTAATTATGAAGTTATTGTTGTTAGTTTATGCCTATATCTTTCAGTGGAGGCACATTACAGGCTTTGCCATTGTATTCATTCAGTCCTGTCCCACCGGATCTCATTTCAGCAAACACGTAAGTTACAGTGGTTTGCAGTCCACTACTAGCAGTGTATGTGAAACTCCATGTGAAATGAATGGGGTTTCCTGGGTTTGCCATTGCTTTGAAGGGATGGTCAGACCAGTACGGAGAGGTGGCCTACTGTAAAAGGGAAAAAGGTTTAAAAATACGTATTCTATTTATTGTAGACTTTATTTCCTCAGTTCTGGCATTGGTAATATTCTTCAGGAAACTAAATGATGTCATTTCCTTTCTACAGGCAAGTTACATAAATGCTGGAATACAGCCACTTCAAACAGCCTTCAAACAGATGGCTGTATGTATAAATGCCAGAAAGTGAGAGCAGCCACTTGCAGTAAAAAATGTTACCTCACACATGGTATAATGTTTATTTTATAACCTCTCTCATGACTTACACGGCTCATTCTTCTAATTTTTCCAGGCACAAATCCCTTAGGAAGTGGCTGTAGAACACCAAAGTAAAATAATTTAAAATTATATAAATAAAATAACTTGAGCAGAATGAAGCTTAATGTCTCAATAGATATCAGCCAGCAAATACAGACAGATCTCAATATCAAATGTTTCATTTATTTAGTTACTCCAGGACTGAACTTCGAGTAGTAAACCAGTGAGACTTAAGAAAACCCAATTTAGTTTAAACGCTTTGTAAAGCTTAGTAAGGAGCTTTAACTGGAGGTATGATAGCTGAATCCCTTGAACTCAAACCCGTATTTACTGTAGCAAAAGAAAACCCATCCATAAGGCAATGACCTAAGGCCAGATGCTGTACTCTGCCACATAGTGAGAAGGAGCAAACAGAGCAACTTGGTGCTTGGAAACCCAGCCATGAGGACAGAAGCCAGTACTGCATGACTAACCTTCCTGGAAAAGCTCATGCACAGGACCATGAGCAGCTGGGAACTACAGGGGTACACATAAGAAAACAGAAGGAAGACAGCACAAAGGAAGGGGCCATCCTACAGGATGCACTGCCATCCATCCCAGTAGATCTACAGCCAGAGCAGCTGCTGGAGGTAATGCTGCTCCTGCCTTTCTTTCACATGTCCCTTCTCCCATTTTGCCACGGTGGGATGAGAAGCAGGCAATACCAGCGGGTCGGCTGCAGGACTACTCTTACAGTGTCAGGAAGAGACTCAAGGACACCCTGAAGGGATAGGGCTAACATGAAGGAACCAGGGAGTCCACCTCCAGTGTTACAAAATCCCATGATGCTTTCCAGCACCAAAATTTTCTGGCTTGATAAAACCATGCACTGAAACTTGTGGGTGGGATTTTTTTAAAGGAGTTCAACATTGTTCTGACTCCGTTAAAATCTAACACAATGGGAGAACTCCCTGACTTCAAAAGGAGTGGCAGAAGGCCAAAGCACAGCACTTCCGAAGTTTCTATCCAGGCAATTTTGAGGCTGTTTTCTTTCTTGCCTGCATTACAGGCAAAAATATTGCCCTGGCTCCAGAACTGTGCCTCCAGTGTCATGCCTCTGCCATGTAAAAATTTAGCTCTTGAATGTGGCAGACTGCTTTCCTTCAGGTGGAAAAATCAGTGACAAAGGGGTCTGGGAATATATTTGCAGTTTAACTTTATTTACTCATTCACTGCAGCCCGGTAATGGAGGCAACCACAAACCCATTATAGGCAATTTCCTTTTTCAAAAGTTTCCACTCATACAGCAGTGTCCAATTCCCAGGAAGATTTTCTGTCCCGGGAGTCTCTTCCAAATACAGGGAATAAAGTAAAAAGGAAAGTTTCTGCTGGATGCCGCAGCTTATTTCAAGGACCTTTCCATAACAAAACAATACACCATTTCTTCAGAGTAGATAGGGGCACTGTCATTTGAATTCCTGGTAGTAATGATAACAAATAAAGTCTCATGATATTGCCAAGTATCATATTAAGCTTGTTGGATAAGGGTCAGTGAGGTTTCCAGGGGGCTGTGATTGAAGGCAGAGATGTTTCATTCTCCGTCCTTTGCTCTCTGCTCCCCAGCCATTACAATGTCTCAGGGCTGAGACCTATTTTCTGGGAAGCTTTAGTCTATTGTAGAGATTGAAAAAAAAGCAGCATTGACAATGCCAGGATCCTTCCCTATAGATCCTTGGGGGCACCACATGGGCAGCAGCTTGACCTGGCTGCGAGGGAATGAAAGGCATGTTGCCTGCTGGAGCATAGCAAGTGAGAGAGCAGCCCATCTCCAGCCCTTTCCCTCTCCATGCTCCCCAAGAAGAAAGGCCGTGCACACAGCAGCATCCTGCCCTGGAGGAAGCAATGCAGGAGACTGAAAACAGGGGCACAAGCAGGGACAGGCAGTGTAAGTCAGAACTGGATCAAGACAAAACAAGAAGTGTGAGATGAAGCATATGGCTGATATTGCAGATATCTCAAGAATATCAAGAATAACTTCAGCATCACTTGATAGCTCAGTACTTCTATGCCATGGGGTTATTGTCAATCACTCCTGCAATGGTTACAGACTTGCTTGCCTGCTAAGAACAGTAATTGTGAGATTCTGTATAACAGCACCACAACTGTCAAAGCCTGCTATGTAATTCAGTTCTTCATTCAAACACTAAGATAATAAAGACCACTCTACACCATAGCCGCAAATGGCATCAACCTTACTTTAAAAGGTAACAATCCATTTTTAATACCTCCGTATCATACTTTGTATCCTTGCACTATAGCCACACAGAAAGAGTAGAGTCCTTAAGTACAGTTAATACAAAAACGGTATTGCAACAAAATAAAGTCCCAAACCATGGCTTTCAGTCTTTTTACAGGACAGGAAAAGTTGGTCAGAAGTCCATAAATACTACATTGACTTGTAACACCCAATTGTATGAAAGAGGCTACACAAGAACAGGGTGTCCTTTTAATTCGTTGCAGTAGTGATCAAAGTTATCAGTGTGGTGTAAAGACCCTGCACAGGCCACAGTTTCATGCTCAGAGGACTGTCAGAGTAGATGAGAGGAAGGGAGAGAGTATAGGGGTTGCACAAATTCCTCCACCCTCCTCTAATTCTGTCCCCTGTAAGAAGGACTCTGTGTAATAGTCTGCTCTAGGGCTACCCCTGGAGCAGCAAAACCCAGTGGTATCTCTTGCCATAGCTGCCAAAGTCAAAATTTAATCTGAGTAATTTCTGCAGTTTGCCTTATCCTTCAGCACTGCGAGGGGAAGATCTGCTCACTCTGCAGTTGTTCTGTGCTCGCCGTGCGACAGGGACGAGGAGTCACTTGGAAGAAGGTAAAGCAGGTGCTGGAAAATGGCAGCTCATTTGTTTCTCTCTTCTGCAGCACTGTCTTTTTTCATCTCCAGGGAGACTGATTGATCCTCACTGCCGATGCACCAGAGACACAGAACCCCACTGCAGTGAAACCATGAGTCAGAACTCCTCGATACAATTTGAACTGTTAAAGAGCCAAGAATCAATACAATCTGAGGAAACAGAACCAAACATACCAGCCATTGCTGCAATCAAACCACTACATTTTTACTACCATTACAAGTTCTTTACTTAAGGTCTTGTGACTGTTTGGAATGTCAAATGTCTCCATTCAGGATGTTTCTCGCCTGTATTTTGTATGTATTTGATTGCAAAAGAACAGTTTAGAGATCCTATTACCTCAAGGTAGAATTGTGTCCTCAAATGTTTTTAAGCTTCTCTTGGGCTCTGCTGCCTGAACTCCACCAAATAGTCTAATAAGTTCCATATGCCCATTTTTTTGAAGAACACATTTTCAAAGCAGCAAATGTTTTGACGGATTGGCTCACGGAGAGCCTGAATGCTGTTATACACATCGTTTAGCATTCCACAAGGCCCCCACTGTTAAATTCTGGGAATGTGGCCAGACTGACCTACCTAATACTGCACTAACTAGCTTTAAAAAAAAAAATAAAAAAAAAAGAAGAAATTCTTAACCATTGTGCTGCACTAAAGCATATTTGGAATTTGAACGTGTATTTGTTACCCTGGTAATTTGTGTTTGAGGTGTGTGGGAATTAGGCTGACATGTAACCGGACTCACGGAAAGAATGTTTTGCATAAAACTAAAAATATATTTTAAAAGTAGCTCACACGCTTCATCTAAAGCAGAAATTGGGGCCCCCATCTTGCAAGAAGTTAAACACCACCTGAGAAGTTGAGCCTCCCACACACATTGAGTTCAGGGGAACGCGAGCATGTCCAACACTATCTAAAGAACAAACCAATTCATTATAGAGCTTGACACTTCATTCAGAGCACAGTGGAAATATTTAAGAGAATGCAGCAAACACATATGCCTGTAATTTAACTATATATTATGAGTGCATCCAGGATTGGGAAAAACAAATGGGCACACATTTATTTTGGTATTTTTTTAAAGACTCCAACCCCAGCTTTGATTTTTCCACCTCCTTTTTCTAGTGGCAATTTGTTATTTATCTCATCATATGCTACTCTCAGGTCAAAACATTCTGGAAAGCAGGTGCAGTTCTGCTAATTTCTTTACACGTTGAAGACAAGAGACTTGAGCAAACTGAGAAGCAAATGATCAGTTTAGTACTGCAGCCTCTGATCCCGCATGCTGAAACCAAATTATGCTTACTTTTTCTCCCGACAGAAAGAAATAAAGAAAGGAATTACAATGCGTTTGTTTATTTGAAAGGGGAAATTTCCTGACCTAGCATGCTAATTCTGTGTATGTAACCCACATAAAATTCAATATCTAACATTAGATCAAAGAGGGAAGAGAGAAAAGCAGTAAGGAGGATATGTGGGTGCTAGGATATTCTGTGTCTCTGCACACATGCTGAAAGGCAAGGCAGCGCTAACGACCCAGGAGAGTTCAGCAAGATCTATGTATGGGAGTGGCAGTTATTGGACATGTTCAGTAGCTGATGTGGAAATCACTTATGTAGTTACCATAAGCCATATATGGCATAATTTCTTTCACCCAAGCCAATTAGACTACAGATACAGAACGAATGAAGTGTGTGCATATGTTTGTGTGCATGCACTTATGTGTAAAAGCAGCTGCTTAACGCAGGAATACATGTACCTGCAGTAGTAAACTGCATTTCCAAATCTGTACACTGTCGCACCACTGTATTAGTGTCACACCTCTAGGCTTACTTATTGGAGACAGTTTTTGTTGAAGTAATGCTCGGTCCAACAAGATGTGTTTTAGGGAGGAAATAATACATGTAGACTGAATGGCTCACACAAAATCTGGGGATATTTTATGGGCTGATCCCAATACTTGCTCCACTTCGAATGCAAGCTACAGATTTCTGTTGTCACCAGCAGCTATGCTGACCTGTTACCCCAGAGGCTGGAATGCTTCTGGCTGTGACTGTCACCAAGATGCTGGAGGACTGGAAAAAAATGAGACCTTTGCAAGCTCCCAGCTGTCTATAATGACAAATACAACATGTCTGGGACATGCTGTCAAGAATAAGACACCAGCTCTGGACAAAGATCAGTGGGGGATGTAAGTATTTGTGCTAAAGTACAAAGGTATAAATGTGATGTTGAAATCATGTATTTGAATACACACAACAGCAACAAACTGGAGGGGGCAGAATAAGGAAAACCAGTAAATTTACTGTCCTATAGCTTTTGGTTTTTAGATCTTCTTTACATTCTAGATGCTACCTTGCAGTGCCTTATACAATTTACTATGTGGCTATAACGGACAAAGTCAAAGTTTTATCTGTTAAAAGACAAAGTCTTTGGCAGCAATGCCAGTTTAGGATACTCTTATCCTTCCCACCCATTACTTATTCCCACCCTGTGCCACTCTCCTCATTTGTGCTGGC
Source organism: Fulmarus glacialis (assembly GCF_000690835.1). Lineage (NCBI taxonomy): Eukaryota > Metazoa > Chordata > Aves > Procellariiformes > Procellariidae > Fulmarus > Fulmarus glacialis. Next base: position 126,959 of record NW_009225209.1, read on the forward strand.
ACAGTTATTTGTGCAGCAGTGCCGTAAGGCACTGTGAACCAGCTTATAAACAGATCCCATTTTTAGAAACACTCCCAAAAACTGTTTTCTGAAGCTGATGATCTCCTCAGTCTGATTCATCAACAGCTGCACAAACCGTTGTGCTGGAACATCTGAAGGGGTGATGCATTAACTGGTATAATTAAACTAGTAGAATTGCCAAAGACTTCATTTTCTGAAATCACAGCCTGCTTTCTATGTGTATTAGATGTTTGTTCTCCTAAGAAACTGATTAGTATTTCTCCTTTGAGAACTGTCTGGGAATTACTAAACCAACATATAGAGGTTCTATATATACAACACCCTCAGGTTTTACTGTCACGTGGTGCTTTCTAAAAAGTCCTGAGAATACACAGTTACAACTCCTGTTGCAGCAGAAATCTAGGGTTTAGAAGGAATACCTCTTCTGTACCACTGATCCTCAACGGCTGCAATGTAGAACAAGTTTTGCAAAATCAAGAAAAATAAACGCAGGTAGTATTTAGGAATTAAATCCAGGGACAAAACAATGGTATTTGATTGCTCTGACCTCATTAATCCCAATAAGTGAGCACAACACTGATTTGCAGTTGGTTCTGCCATCCTGCTGTCATCAGCACTTCAAAACTACTTTGCTTAGAAAAGTTTAAGGAATAACTTTGAAATTATTGTTTTATCTGTTCTGTATTTTGTCAGAATACTTTTTTTCAGAAGAAAAAGAAAACCTCAATGTTATATTTGAACAATCCACAGTCCACTAGCAAGCACTGCCACAAGAAACCTTTCACTTATCCAAATGGTGATGTGGTCCCAAGTTGTTTGGATTTATGGTAAATAAGCATTTTTCAGATCATCCTTTAACAGGCAGCTTTCTGTGGAGAGAAGATCAAAATAAAGTTATGCTCATGTAATTACAGAAAAGACTTGGAAGATTTCTTTCATGCACACAGACTGCATACACAAAGCTCTGTATTTCAGATTTCTGCAGGTGGTATTAGCCGGCCTTTCACTTTAAAATACTTATTTATTTTAAGTCCTGCATGCCATTCTTTGAAGGAATGGGTTAGGTTTTTTTCATTGTATTTTGGCTGATAAGAAAGTCAGTAACCAGAGATCTCCCTAACCATTGGGAAATCATGAAGAGTCACAGATTATGGCCTGTGACAGCTCTGATATTCAGGCACTGCCTCAAGTTGAAAACCCCCAGGATATCACACTGTCCCAGCTCTTAGTGGGGTTTGGGATTTTCCCTGTGGCCTCATCTAAAGCCATGGTCAAAGACAAAGTCTTTCCCAGTGCCAAGACAAGGCAGGAAAAAAAGAAGAGAATTCCCCATCACTGCTCCAGTGTGAATGTCACATAATACAATTAATGGAGCAGTGTGTCACCACCCACCATGGGGTCCCACATCCTGTGGCAAAACCTTCAACATGGATGATATTTTCCCTAAGTCCATTTCTGATTCTTTCAGCCTGGTCATCAAGTTAGCCCTCTCCAACAGTCCCTCCTAAAAGGTGGGAGAGAGGGTATGTATGCTAAATACATTATTCTTTACTTCCTGTCTGTCAGAGGTCTGTTAGTACACGGCCAGCTGAGACCTACAAGTAGTTCAGCTCTGCTCTAGGTTGCTACTGGCTTTGGGACGTCAAGCAGCTCCATGGTTATGTGGTTGGCACTGGCTCTTTTATGGTTCATGCTCTCAGTTTTGCTCAACAGAGGTGAAAATGTGGGTCTGTGCTGCAAATTTAGTAACAATCCTTGAAGGAGTGAAAGATGAAATATTCCTTTTTTAAAACTAAATATCCATATGATGCAAAAATGTAATTAAGATACATTTGAGTATTAGCACAGGACATGTATGGAGCAATTATCTGTGTAGAGAGAAGAGCTTGACAAGGTATTTAACTGCAAAATCTACAAAGTCTACAAAGCTTAATTTTGTAACAACAATGCCTGTTATTCCTTCAGCAAATGCTGTTGCCATCCTAGGAAGCCCACGTCAGCTTTGCTTTGCTACTTGTAGTTATTTGGAATAAGCCATAGCAGTTATTAATAGCCAATGGGCTACTAAGAAGTAGCTCTTAAATCTCCACCATCTCCTCTGTCTGGTACTAAACATTTCCTTATAAAAGAATTGCAGACATTCATTTGAACTTGTCTGCATGTTTAAAAAGTCATTTATATGTAGAAAGAATGATACATTTGTAAATGTCCTTTACAAAAAAGCAGAGAACTAGCAAGAAAAACCAAGCAGGATCTGTGTCCTCTGTGACCTGGTTTATCAGGGCGTTCACTTGGTCAAAATTTAATGTAAATAATGGTGGCTTCCTCTCACTGACAGTCTAAGTGGTTTTGCTTGATCAGCATTAATAGGGAAAAGGGTAAGAGAAAGATTAAATGATCTGGCCACAAAGGAAAACTCTATGTATAATACTGCAGAGCAGCAAGGACCTATCACAGATGATATTTGTTTATTTCTTGAGCCTGCTTAGCACTGCTGTGATCTTGGAAACCAAAGCACATGGAGTTACATACAGGATGACAGTCAATCACAGTACCCAAACTTGGGTGAGCCTGAACTACTCACAATTTGTCTTTATACAGTCTTTATACCAGTGGTGACAGCGTTTAATTTTGCTGCAGCAGGAAGACACATCCAGGTGGCATGGGAGAGTGGGCGTGGAGGGACAGGAGGTATGTGGGTAGTTCAGATGAGAAAAAGGGTCTAGAAGGGATCAATATTATTGCAGAAGCTTTCAAAACCTGAAGACCCTCCCCCTGCCCATGATATCCTTCTGCCTGAATGCTAGTGCTTTTAAATGATAAAGTATACTAAGATAATAAAAGGAAACTAGGACATGGAGGAAAAGTACTACACCTATCCAAAAAGATCTGTTCAGATCTACCTAAACAATCTGAACGTATTGTTTTATACATCTCTATCAGGACTTTGCAGACCAAGGCAAGAAGTGTGTCAAGGCACCAGGGCCAAGGCATAATTACCTTGTGACAGGGGCCAAGAAAAGCCTATGCACCAGAAACCCATCCCCAGAGCCCAGGTGGCCTGAGAGCACTAACCACGCAGCAGCATATCCAGTCAAGAAAAGCTTTGCATACAGAAGACTGGGACAGAGGAGAAAGGAGCAGGCTGCTGCCTGCCTATGCCGGGAATGTGGTGAGAGAGGACGGGACTGTGATGCTGCTTTCAGAGCTCAAGATTCCTCGCAGCTCCTTTCCCCGGTGCAGCCCACGGTCCTGCCAGGACCTCTGTCCCCTGGCTCCTGCCAGGCCCCTCGTCCCCTGGCTCCTGCCAGGCCCCTCTCTCCCCCCTGCACATTCTCCTGCTGCCAGACTCCTGCCAGTTGCCTGGCACTTACTTCTTCCAGCCACCACTACCGTGGGCCTACCAACCCTTCAACTTGGATGGTGGCAGTGAAAATAGGCAGAGGTCAGATACGTTTTCTGATATTCAGCACCTCCCTCCCTTACAGCACAGCTATTTTTGCTGAACCTGAACACTAAGCATCGAATGATAGGGCCACAACTTTCCCATTCTTTTCTCCTTCTTTGTCTTTCTCTTGCTGAGGACACCACAGCCTGTTCTGATTCCAGCCCACAGTACATGCCCTATCTGTCAGAGAGTCCCATGGTGAGAAAAATATGCTAATTGATACATTTTTAGTCTTTCACTTACATTTCCCAGCTGGTCATCCAGCAACCATATGCCCTGGTGCTAACAATTAAATCCCTGTAGTCTATTACAGCCCACCAGCAAATGCCGTGGGACCTGAATAACAGACCCAGCCACACAGCTTTAGCAGAACTTGGCAGAAATATTCATCTGGTTCTTCTGCTTGCCTTTTCCTCCTCCACTTCCCTGCCCTGACTCTTTTGTTATTTTTGGAGACACTCATTCATACACGCGAACACACCGCAGAAGTCGATACTGAAATTCCACAAGGTTCTGGAGGAGCTGGAAAGAACTCGTAATGGTGCTAAGATGGGCAATGTTGTCCAATTCCACACCGTCCCCCCACCCCCACCCCCACCCCCGGTGGTGTTAATTACAGCAAAATAAAAATTCAGCTCCATCCCAGGGATGGTGCTTGAGCCACAGCCATCATCCTCACCACTTCCACTGTCCAATCCACCTCTGACTTTGAGTCACAAAAATTGCCTTTAGCCTTCTTCACTACTGGCAAATGGACCAGATTTAGGCAGGCAGCAAGGCAGCAACACCAGGATGTTGCAACACTTCCAGATCTTTATTCATCCAATCAGTGGAAAATGAGAGGAAGGAAGAGGCAACCAAGTTTCACTTTTGGCACTATTGAATACTATGACATTGTCATTTAAAATGACAGCAGATACTGGTACTACCCGGTGCTGAAAAACGTTTTGAGGTTACTACAGTGACCTGGAACATTTGTCAGTAGGAGGAAAAGTAACTGGCCAAGATAATGAAACAGAAGTGCAGGAAGGAAGCCACTGGCCCAAGCCTCCTCTCAGTTAAGTTAACACAAAGGTTTCCACTCATTTCAGCAAGAGGAATGTTATTACAACAGGTCTGAAATGTCTAAAAAATCCATAGATCTCATAAAGCAAAGAAGGAGACTTCACCATTGCTGATGAGCCAGAATGAATCCTGAATCGTTGCACACTGAGAGCAGAAAAGGTATGGCATTTCCATTTTGTGCCTGCAGAGCAGAGTGAATGCAGCCCAGGAGCTAGCAGAGCTCCCTGCTGTGATGGAGATGGGGTGAGGGAGAGCTGTTCAGCCCGGCAGCACCTGGCCACCCCTTCAGCCAGCACATCACACCCTCCCAGCGCCCCGCAAGACATACGGGGAGTGCAAGTGCTCCGCTCCTCTTCCTTCCTGGCAAAGACAGGACACAGGCATTACCCCAAGAGATGTCTCTCACAGCAGTGTGAAGTCCCCGTTAGCATGGTACTGAGGCAATGTAGGTAACAAGAGGTTAAAGCTGGAATGCTGGTCTAAAATTAGGAATAAGTCCATATATGTCCACAGTGAACATCATCATTTAATTATGCATTGGTGTTAGAAGACCCAGGCTTCGAAAGTTCCCAGGATTTTCTTTTGTTCACCGTAGTAGTATAACTTAACAGTACAGAAGTACAGCTACTGAAAAACTTAAACAGATATTTCAGTAAGGAAGATACCATTAGCACTTTGTTCTAACATAAAAAAAAAATTTGCATTGGTATCTGTAGTCATTTCGTCTCAAGATGGCAGTTTGCACCTTGTTATTTTGCTGCTTTTATATTGGTTTGCAGATTCTGTAAAAAAGTTCTGGAACTTTTTGTACAGAATCCTTAAGAATTAATAAATTGTTACTGTAAGAAATAACTACCAGAAGAAGAAATAGTCACCTGCTTCACACATTATTTTAAAAGAGTAAAAAGAATTTTATAAAATGCTTTTGCTGTCATGAAAAGGATCCTGTGACTCAGCCAAAGGCGTGCAGGACAGTGATATTTATCTTATTTCATTTAATGTTATTCAACCACATCATTATGCTGGCTGCTGAAAAATAACAAGGAATGTCTTAGGAGAGCTGGCACAACATGCCCTGTAGGCAGTGTTCTTCCTCCTGTCTACTGGAAAGAATCTCTGTTTAAATATTTAGAAAAACAAATCTTGTATTATTTTTAACAGCTGTACTTATGCTAGCCTCAAGGGAGAAAGAGAGAGAGAAAGGGGGGGAAAGAGAGAGAGAGAGAGAGAGCAGACAAAGACAGAAAAAAGAGATAATTTTAAAAATATAATTAAGGAAGAGAGAATAAAAAAGAGACAAAATTGAAAAGAAGATCAAGGTTGTTTTTCAGATTACCCAAACACATGGTATTTGTTTCACATTTTACAGTGCTTCTCACTGACTTGGTGGTGAAACAGACACCTCGGATCGCCTTTATGACACAAATCTGAGTAGAAATGATTTAAAAATAGCAGAGAAACTGGTTGAAGACCTGAGAAAAACAAGGCTGGTGTCTCAAATGGCAAGATGATGACAGTAATGTTCTTTAGGTCTTTATCTGGAAGGCAGAAAATGCTCTCAGTGATGTGCTGTGAGATTTTGGGTAATCTAATTGATCTCCCTCTGTTTTCCCATCTGTAAAATGGAAATAATTTACTCCTTTCAAATATCATTTGGGATTTGAAAGATGACGACTTTGTGCCTGATTCCAAGGGGACCATGATTTCTTCTATTCTGAAATACCATTTTCAGAAGGGCAGAACTTGCAGCAAATTTGATAGAAATCAGTGGCTGAATGAAATGGAGCTGATTCACAGTGCAAGTGTGGCCCCAAAAGTTTCCATTCGTACTGTCAGGAAATAAACCAATTCCAGTCTTATCTGTGGTTGAACAAAAATTGATTATATCTATGGATACAATACATTGTATTAAAATACATTTTATGTTGACAGCTTTTTGTTCCCATCCATACAACAGCAAATGGTGGTTGCCTATATAAAATGTGAAATGATACAGCATTGAGTTTGCTTTTTTGGTCTGTTCTTAAGAGAATGATAAACACATCCTGAAGGAGATAAAGAGTTAAAGCAGAATGGACTCTAATGGCTACTGTATGTTTACATTCTCTGTGAAACTCTCCAGCCAGTTTTCTTTCATATTTACGTTCCTATAAATGCCCCATTTCCTGTTGCATTTATCTGTTATGCCCTGCTATTAACTTAAATTGTGACTGCTCTGGATAGGAGTTGCCTTCTTAGTTCTTTTTTTCTTTAAACTTTTTTTTACTGCATGTAATAAAGGGCAACCTGGCTGATGGCTAAATACTGCTGCTTACACAAGTGATTCAAGTACGTGAATGTTTTGCAGGCTTGGGCCCTAGTTTAGTGGGTAGTGGTGCCAGAATTTATATCCATGATGGACTGGGGTGTCTGCAGGGAGGGAGCATTTGCAAAGGCTATGGATAGCCTGATACACTGAGCTACCATAGTGCCCTCAGTACCGACTCCGGAGAGCAAAGCTGACATGGTTACATCTGAGTTGCTCAGTGAAGGTCCAGCTCTCCATTTAAAGGAGCATCTGCCTCCACAGACTCTAGAGAAAGCTTATGGAGGCTACAGAAGCTAAGCTGAGGTTAGCCTCAGCAAATGCCCCTCAGGCAGCTACCTGGACTGTCAAACTTGGCCATCCCTATACCACAGCAAAAGTCCTCCATATATATCTTTACATCATGTTCTACCAATTGTAGAAAAATAAAGCTGACAGAGTAATAATAATATTACTAATGAAGCCTACTTGTAAAGCTGTAGCACGCGCTTGGAGAGCAATTGTAAATAAGCTGCACAAATATTAGTTAACATCACAAAGAGAGAAAGAAGAGATCACCTCACCACAACACTTCAATAAAAAGGAGATTTTAAATTTACTCTTGGCAGTAATGGTATGTAGTATGAGATACTAAACAGACATTGACTTTAACAGGAGTGATTAAACATCAAGGTTTATTGATTTACAAAGTAAATATTGGTGCAGGATGAAGGCAAGGTTAATATTTGCCTCAAGGGACAATGAATTTTGGTGATCGATAAAACTTCAAGTTAGCCAAGGCCTCTAACACCCTCCAGGTTACAGTGCTATTAATCTAGAACAAGACTATTGAAGTAAATGGAGTTGTAGCAGTTTGAAAAGAAGACTGGACTTAGGCTTAATGTATTTTTTCTTTTTTCCTCAAAACAATAGCCTGGTATCACAGGTATAATTTTGAAAGAATCTTTTAAAAATGTTAGTCCTGTAGTAGTTACCATTAAATAGAAAGAGAAAATGTGGAAGTAGATCTATTACAGTGTGACATGACTGAAGAATCAAGGCAAGGAAAATTATTTTTAATTTCTGAGATCGCAGCCAAAATGAAGTAAGTTAATACGTAACCCACATGAAATAAATAGCTAAATAGTTTGAATAGGCATTAGTTGTAATGGTCACAGTTTTATAAATCAATAGCTAGCTTCTGAAGAGAATTTTGAATCCCTGGATCTGCCTTGAGAATAATCCCACCTAACTCATGTAAAACACTGTTAAATTCTAATTTTAAAGAGTTTCCCATCTGGCCTTTTCCATCTCGTTATTAGTGATAATTTTACTTGCATATAATATAAATCTAGATCTCTTAAGATTACTCAGCCTGATTAGTTATTTTGTTACTTGAATGTCATATGGATGATTTCAACAGAATTAAACCGCAAAACAATGGGAAAATGCCTTTGCAAATGAGGCAAGCTCATTTCTTTTCTGAAGCTTGCCTTTTCTGCCTGAGATGTTTCACAGGTCATATGACCTAAACTCTAATTTCACAAAAAAACCCAACCCAAACACTTTATATGTCCTTTCAAGACTTTCTCAGAAGCAAGGATTTCCCATCATCAATAATACATCAGGTTCTTGTGCAAAGGGCAGCCACGGAGGATTCTTGCAACATCAAAAACAAATCCATCCTTGAGGGATCTTTAAAGCATATTTCAAAATATGTTCTAACCAAAACAAGCAACACACACATGGCAGAAACATTTTATCGTCACTTCTCAGCCATTAGCCACTTCTGTGTGTAAATGATTTCTTACACTGTTATTCTACTACCTGAATGTTATGGTGTTCTCCTCAGTTCCTGAAAAGACGAAAAAGAGGGTTTATTATGTCCCTTTCTTTACATGTAAGACTGATAACTTGATAAAGGTTTTGCAATCGCTTTTCCAAGGACAAACAAGGAAGAAAAAACATCCAAATTCATATCACCAACGTGTATGGAGGACTTTGACACCAAGTTGGTTTGCCCGATGTAACCTCAAAAAGCACAGCGTAAGAATAACAAAAACATAGCTCTGAAAGTATATGATGTTGGTGTTGAACCATGAGTACTGCTGAACTGCAGAGAAATACAGGATGCTTCTGCTGTTTCCTTTTTGCAGAATACATTTGCTTTTGAAAGTTTTTTTTCTAAGGCATTTTCTGCAAATATAATCTGTCTGATGTAAATAGGTTGTTTGGTAGTCTGATCACTTGTTACAAATAATTTATTTTTGCTGAATCAGGAATAATTGTGTCAGATGAGGGCACATTTAAAGTTGCAAGCAATAGTGAAAAAGATTGGGTTTTTTTAAATCGCAAAAGTCGAAATAGTGTGTATTATACACAGAGATTCACGCAGTTTGGCACGTGCATCCATGTAACCTTAAAGTAATGTTTATTTATCCTAACAAACAATAGAGCTGAAATATTCCAAGTTGAGTTCCGAATTCATGCTTTTACTTTCAGGGGGAGTTTGCTCAGTCCAAAACCACAGAATTGATCCCAAAGTCATAAATTACATTCTGCTCATGACAATCCTAATTGGAAGGAATGAGCTACATCATACTATGTTCTAATTCTTGGGTTTTTTTAGTAGTTAAAGTCTAGCAGCCAGTCTTAAAATATCTCAGTAGTGTATTTCTCCATGGAATAACTTGAATGGGAAATGGTGTGGAACCGTGCACTGAAGTGAACTCAAGCCTTGCCAAAGACAAGATTGTTAGTTCATGACAACTGCAAACATTTGTAGCTTTGTAGCACCTTTGTTCCAAAGTGAACTTCAACTGCCTTAATTATCTCTGCAGCTGGCAGATTGACTGGCAGAATCTGTAGATTATTTATATTTGCCCCAGCTGTCTGACGTATAAGACCTGGACACATGCACACAGTTTGTGCAGATCAACTAGGCTGCAAACAAGCAGCACATCTGACATCTGAGTTACCTCTCACATATGAGCAATTGCCCTGCATACAAGCCTGTGTTCCAGGAGGTACCAGACCTTCTGTGTACTCACCAGACCACTGACATGAGCCCAATCTCCCAAGACAAGAGCAGCAATAGGAGAAGTTTGGCAGGAATCAGTTATACTTGCCAACAACTCTAAACTTCTCCTTCCCTTTTCTGTGGCTTTGCAAGTGTCTTCACAAAAGGTGGGACTCACTGTGCACATTCTGCTGTGCCCATGAACAGCAACCTGTTTGGGAAACTCCAGAGAGATTGTGGCTGCTCTCTATAACAAGTTTGAGGCACCTTACTATGTGCCAGCTGTATCTATCTGGGAAGTCAGAGTAGAGCCTTTAGCTAGAGTGCAAGAAATCTGCTTTGCACTATCTTCTCTGCAGAGTGAAGCTCTAGTTCCAAAACTGGTTTCCTCAAAATCCATACTTAGTTGCTGCCAAATAAAGAACCACCTAAAATCTGTAATTGATCTAGTTGTTCATGGTGCTGCACTCCAGGCAATTAAAGTTCTGCTTTTCAGCATGCCTAGAAACATTTATCTCAACCAGTCTGAGTAATTCAGCACTTACCTTCCCTTTGAGCATAGATTTCTTTCATGCACCAACCCTAACCTAGGCATGATCTGAACACAGCAGAAAATTAGAGTCTGCATAAAACATGGCCAGAAAGAGATGGGAGAGATATTCACTTTCAGCTGAAGGCTCCATGGTTATAGCACTCAGGCAGGAGCCTGGCCCCAGATTCCTTCTCTGAACCTGAGAAATCAAAATATCAAACCCACATTTTCCACAGCAGATAGACACCCTTTCTACCAACCCAGAGAGACTCAAATGCCCCCACTCTTCCCTGGAATTTCATTTTTCCATGGCAAGTGGAAAAGCTTCACTGGAAGAGATTAAACCTGATGTCTCCCTTTCCCTCCACTAAACAGTCCCTTGTCCTCTACTCAAAACACATCCCTGCAACAAGAGAGGTGACTCTGATGCCTGTCAATCAAAGGAGCTAGTACCTGGATGTCTTTCACCTGGGTGAAAGCCCTGCCTAGTTACAGGGGGAATGGCTGATCTTACCTCCTCTTCTGGAGGTTGTTTATATAAGAAAAAAATAGAGCTGTGTTCCTCTTCTGACGAAAAACTGTAGACATCTTACTTGGGGGATGGGAATCCCAAGGCAATTCCAAGTGAAGGGAGGCTCTTTGCTGCAACCCAGTACAAGTTAACTACGCCCTGAAGAAAAGTAGCATTCAGTTCTCCTAGAGGATTTTAGCCCCAAATCACTTATTGTAAAATCAGTTCACATGTTTCAACTGTGTTGGAGATATTCAGGCCACTTCCAGGGGAAGAAGCAAGTTTACACAGAAGAGCACTGGGAAGACAAATATACCAGGAACCCCGAAGGAACCCAGAAGCACCCAGGCTTTCAGACCAATTCACCTTGTCTGAATATCACTCTGGGACCACTATTCTGTCCCTAGTTGAGGACAGATGTTACTCAGGAACCTCTGCACTGTCCTGAACTGTGGGTGGATGTGTCCTAATTCAGACAACGGATCTTTTGCAAACCATGAATTGCAACCCCAAGTTTGACTTTTGTCTACCCACCATACCTGTCAATGGAAATATGACACCAATTTCATTTGGTCTTTTACTTTCTAAGTCTGAATCATCTCTAGACAGAGGGATAGGCTACACACAAAAATTGAATGTTTCAAACAGCTTCAGTTTAGTGAAAAGAGAACTACAGGACAAACACATAGGAGGAAATTATTTTAGACTGGTTAATTGCTCTTCAGTTCGGCAGCCCAGTGTTGTATCTCCACACAAAGGAGATATTGTAATAAACTGATGTAGAAATTATTTTAGAAATTATTTTTTGCAATGCCTGTGTGTAGACTTCATATAAGACCTTTTTGCACGGAGCAGTCTGTAAACTGAAAATAAGCAATTGCTCATTTTCATAACATAAATTACAATTTAAAAGCTGTAAATCTGCTTTGCTGTAAATAAGTCTAGGCAGAATCTGTTTTCTCTTTTTTATATTTAAAATAAAAGGAAAGCATACATATTTTTAAAAAATATTCATAATTTAGGACACTTCCAACGCCTGAGCATAGTCAAAGTCAAAAAAAAAGGCTTTGGTTTTTCTTTGTTCTTTGTTACAGAGTTTTGTCACACAACTTTATAAATAATACCCACATTCTGTGAGCATGATGAATGAAAATTAAGAGACAATGTCCATGGGATTCACCATTATTTATTATGAGATAATAGACTCCTGCTGCTGTATGTGGATGGGATTGTGCAAAGCTGAGGCATTTATGGAAAATAAATATTGAAACAAAGATGACGATTTCATTTCTACAGCTGGAGATGCTCTCCTTTTCTATACATTATGTTGTTATATTATACATGTGATATAGCTCTTTACAATTTTATCTTATCAAAGTTGGCCCTGTAGAATAAGAACTTACTATTTCCACACCTCTAAAGCCCTTTATAAGTCAGTCTTGTACGCATAAGCAGTTCTATTAGAAATAATAAAAAGATTTCTCCAAATACAGGCTAGCCCAGTATGTAACGGTGTAACACCAAGTTCGCGGGGGCAGATTGTTCCTTTAAGACACAGTTTTGCATTGCTGCAGTATGGACATGCCTGATCCATCCTAGAGATTTCTGAAAGTGATTGTGTATCAAAGAGACCACAAACATATCCGGACAGATAGATTTATGCCATATATTCTGAGTGAAAGGAAACTGCTCTGCCGCAACCAATCAGGGACAATGGTGTCCATAAATAAACAATTATCTTGTGAGCTTTTTAGCTTTTGTAATTAAGTTATATTCTCTTCCATGAGCACACTCTTGAACTCTAATTGGATACTGGAACTAAAAGCAGGGGCATAGATTTTCAGAACAATAGGAACTTGGGACGATAATTACCGCAAGCTAGTCATTTACCCGTGCAAACAGACAATTAACTAATGCATGATGGCACAAACTGCTAGAGAGATACCTGTATCTTCCTTGATCTTAACTAGAGAGGAGCTTTTTGGTGTCTCAAGTAAATCTGGTGGATGGCCATTATTTTCCACCAGCTGAAAAGGTAGGGACTGTGACACAAGGCAAATATAGGAAGTTGATTTTCTATGAAAATAGTCATATATGTTGTATATATGACCTGTTTTGTACAAAAGAGCATGTGATGAAACCCTGAAACCCATCCTTTCTTGCCTTACCATCCTCAGGTATTTTTTTTTTATCATTACATTAATTTTTGTGAGAGGATACAGAGGCCTTCGTTGTTGATCACCATTTAATGATGAACCTACATCAGCTGAAGCACAAAATCCTCACTATCTAAGGATTGCTGGTTCTTTATGCGATCGTGTGTTTGGTGGCTTTTAGTCCCATACTTCAGTATTCACGTGATATACTGGCCAATCATTTTGTCTTGTGTGACTAGCCGTAACATAAAGATCTAAGCTTCATGAAAAAGATGAGGTTTTGATATATGTTCGAAGGATTTTGTTTCTGCAATGAAATAAAACCTAGAAGTTTTGAAAAATGTCTATGGGAGAGCTGGGAAAGAAAAAGTCTACGAGACGTTTGCACCTAGAAGTAGTTGGGAAATTTTCTAGTTTGGCTGTAGAAGGAGGTTTGGGAGAAGGAGGAATCACCAAGAGTCGGCCTTATTTCTTCTATTTCCCATTCTCTCCTCTGTCTGCATTTTGCAATTTGCTGTCCCTAGTGGTGTGGTCATTTCTGGTCTATCAGATCCTTATGCCTAGCACGGCTTAATCAGTAGTCTAAGTTACTCTTTTACTGTAGCAATGAAAGAAAAGCAAATAGTTAAAAAGTGACTAGGAGTCTTTATAATTGCTGACCTTCAATAGTCTATATAATGTGACTTTAGGCCACTGAGTAATAAATAGACTAGTGTAATATTTACAGACATGTCTGGAATGCAGTGAGTTCCTCTCTTCTCTTTCACAAAGTCATTAATGGTTCTGTGAGGAATCAGACTACCGCTGCTCATGTTCCCCCAAAACACTTTTATCTCTTGACAGTTTATGCTGACCTTTCTATTTTGTTTTGATTTGTTGTTCCCTGATCCATTGCCCAAATCCCAGGTTTTTCAAACTTTTGTAAGGGGTTAAATGTTTTCTGCAAATCATTCTGTGAAGTCAGTCCTAACCATGGATTCCTCAGCCCAGTGATCAGAAGACCTCTTAGAGACAGTGTTTCTCAATCAGTTCCTTTCAGGTAGAAAGCACCATGTTGTTTGTATGAATAGAAATTTTCCTACTGAAAGTACACAACTCTCCCTCTTTCCCACTCCAGCAGCCAGTTTCCACTGCTTTGAAATTCTGAACACTGAAGCAAACGGGGAAACATAGGAAATGTGTTTTGGAGAGCAGAAATGAAAACATATGGGGGAACAGTTCCTTGCTTTCCTTCTTTCTTTGCCTCTAAGACAAAGTCTGAATGTAACGGTGGCTTCCGAAAAACCCTAGCGTTGCAGTAAGAAACAGTGGTCTTTGGTCTTTGAGCTGTATTGGGTACACAGGATTTACTTATAAGAAGAGGGAAGAGATTTCCAAAGAATAAAAATCAGCATTTTTGAAGAAGCAGAGCAGATTCATAACATTGTAGAGTTTCATTAAAATGTTTAGTAATTGTTTGCAGCTGCCCATTAAAGCTATTTCCTTTAAATCCCATGGCACTGCAAGCAGAAAGAAAAAGTCTTTATGCCAATATTTTGCATGGTAGTGTTGGATATAAACCACTCTACTGTGGTCCCCAAACCAATTTTGGTTTGTTTCTGTTTTATTCCAAACACAGACAATACACACAGCCACTTAACATTCCAAACCAAAAATAAAATCAAGAAGAATTAAAGGAATTTACAGAAAATGTATTAAAATCCATACAAAACAAAAGAGAAGTACTGTTTGAAGTGCTGAATACTGGACAGTCCATTAAATACTGAATCTGGATTTGCACCAGGTTATGCCTACTTTACAAAGGTACAATTAAGCTTGGGTAGACTACCTGTCATATAATACCACAGTCCGAGTTAGATCTGAGATTTAGTATCCATAGAGGTTTTCATTTCAGCTTGTAATTTGCTTTGTTTTTAAATGTATGGTAGTTGCACTATGACTTAGCAAAGAATTTGGCCTGTGGGTATATTAAAGAAATGTTGCCCTCACCTAAACTCATTTACTTTATAATATTTACATTGTGGAGCTAAATTTGACTTTCAATAGAATGCTTTTACATTTCACATAACTATTCCATGGTCTAATTACCCGCACGGACCTCACTTCCTTGGAAAACAACAGCATTAATTAAGTAAAAGCTTAAGGGATATTGAACACAGCGCAGAGATGTTGGATCCAAGCAATATCTATTTTCAAGGACTATGTCGAATGGAGAGTGAATGGAAATTTTTTTGAAGGAATTTCTCTGTGAGGTCAGTACAGAGGCGATTATCACACTTGGTTATTTTTGCACAATAGCAAATAAGGAAATGTGAGAAATCTGTCTCATGTTATCATCTTCCTCTGATATTGGACAAGCTATTCTTGGATTAGTTCAGCAATTTCTTTCCCTTCCATTCCCGCCCCCTCCATTTCTGCACATGTGCAATAAACCTCTGTGTTAAGGCAATGACACATTTCTCACTTCGGATCCATTCCTTTCCCTTTTTAGGGAGAGCTGCTCTCTAGAGGACTCAACAAGTGGCAGCATGTTAGTATTTATTTGTACTTATTATAGAAAAGACAATTTTTCAGCACTACAACATCACTGTTTGGATGACAGTGTGAGGTACAGAGAGGACTCAGACTGCAATTAAATCCTGCCTAAATTCAATCCACTTTGCCAAACGTTCCTGTCTGACAGAACCGCTGCAGATGATACACAGTAAGGAGGAAAAGAGCAAACAGATATATCTTATGCAAAGACATCTTCAGCAAAGGAAGGGAAACTGTGATGTTTGTTGAGCTAGTCAATGCACTTTGAGAAGATTTCTCTGATGCAGTGATTGGGATGACACAAAAGGTCAACAGTAGAAACTCAGCTGAATACATTTTTCACGGGAAGAATTTATCATTGTGTCTCACAGAATGTGTGCAATACATCTTGTTTGGTAACTGCTCCAATACTGCCCAGCAAGTAGTAATTCTTCCATTTCAGGTTAGCCTACAGTGCTCTCATTTCCCTGTTACTTTTTATTGCAATATCCCAATAACAAATTTATCAGCACAGGATTTGTAAGAGAGAAGCACATACAATCCAGCTTCCATCTCCCACAGACAAAGAGATGACTTCTGCTATGGAGCTTTGTGTTTCTCCATGAAATATTTTTACTTCCTTTACTACAAATACTACTATAAAAATAAAAGTTACTCTCTTCAAATATACAAGACAGAAAATGAGTACTGCACAAGTAAGTGCTTGCACAACCTGAAGAGACATAGCACATGGGACAGAAAAGCTGTGTAAACAAAAAAAGTAGAGGAATAAGAGAAGAATGATGGGAAACTGTGATAAAAGGAGAAGCAAAATGTAAACCAAGGCTTACATGGTTTCTAGTGTATTTCTACTTTGCAAAATGTATTTGCTTCTCCCTTTATCTACTTCATTTCTCACGAGGCTTTTGTTTGCTACTGTCTTCCTCTTTAGCCTGCTCCAGCCTGTGTCTTTTCTTTGTGGTACATATCTGCCCACACACTGAAAGTATCCTTGTCATGTGAACAGATGGTTAAAGCCGCACCTCAATTTCTCTGTGATAATCTCACAACAGCTAATTTCTCCCTTGCAATCCAGAAAGCTTTGTTGGTTTGCTCTGTTTTGCGTATCCTCCTTT
This sequence comes from Fulmarus glacialis, assembly GCF_000690835.1. Lineage (NCBI taxonomy): Eukaryota > Metazoa > Chordata > Aves > Procellariiformes > Procellariidae > Fulmarus > Fulmarus glacialis. The sequence continues at coordinate 143,645 of NW_009225209.1, forward strand.
TAACTGTACCATCTGCAGCAGTGCAAAGGCTTCCTCCTGGAGCTGAGTCACTGGGACCTCACCTTCTGCTCACCTTCAACTCTGACTATTGTTTTTGCACCGTGACATGGCTTTGAATATTTTTCTTGATTAAGCCTTGGCTGCCTTTTGGTCTTTCTCTTTGAACTACAGCAATTTAACATTTGATGTTTTCTAGGAAGCACACAAGTGCACCCGAAATCAACACATGACCCTGTCTTTACTCAAGTCCAGACCTTTCATATCCTGTGAACTCTGTTTTCAAATGACAAATTGGGGTAATTAGAGATGAATTTAAGAAGCCTGGCTTGCAGAGTTTGTTCTATTATACTGTACAGAGTGATGGCCCAGGAATGTCCATGTTTCTTAGTTTGCTCTCCTTACCTCTTGCTTATTTTTTTTAAATACTTGAAATGAGAAGTCGTGTCTTCAGCTGGTTCTCCTAAATTTTCTGCCAACTCTCTCTTTTTGGAAAGGGTTTTTGAACACTGTCACTAAAATTCCTTCCTCTTTCACTTGTTTGACTTAGGAAACACAGTCTGTTACCAGCCACTTCTAGACACACCACTGCATTTTTCATATGCAAAAATCAAATAGTTTTCAAAACAAAACCAATACCCTAAAGTTTCAGACCATCTTCATGGCCCAGTCAGCATGGGTCTATGAAAGGCAGGTCCTGCTTGACTAACCTGAGCTCCTTCTATGACAAGGTGACCCGCTTAGTGGATGAGGGAAAGGCTGTGGATGTTGTCTACCTGGACTTTATCAAAACCCTTGATATCATTTCCGATAGCATTCTCCTGGAGAAACTGGCTGCTTATGGCTTGGACAGGCGTACTCTTCGCTGGGTAGAAAACTGGCTGCATGGCCAGGCCCGAAGAGTTGTGGTGAATGGAGTTAATTCCAGTTGGCGGCTGGTCGCAAGTCGTGTTCCCCAGGGCTCAGTATTGGG
>NW_009225210.1:0-6561 GCF_000690835.1 Fulmarus glacialis
CCGCGGCCCCTGGCAATGGGTCCGGGGAAGCCAGCAGCTGCTGGGACAGGTGGAGCCGGGTGGCTAGGAGCCGGGCAGGGAGCACCAGGCCGCAGCTGCTCCAACCTAACGCCACCTCCCCGATAAACAACAGGGGCTCTTCCCCGCTGGCAGCGAGGGGAGGCTGGATAGCTTGGAGGCAGCTCTGGCCCTGGTCTCAGCTGTCCTCTCTCCCCCACCGAGGCCGGGCTCCACTCAGCAGAGATGGAGGGAGCCAACCGCTCCAGATGGGAGCGGAGAGCAGCGCCCAGGTGCGATGGGGGCAAAACTAAACGGTCCTTGCAAGAGCCCCAGCGTGGCCCTGGAAGAAAGCGGGGAGGAAGGAGAGCCTGTGCTTTTCTCAATGCACCACAGGACAGGAGGGCGGGGGGACAGGGAGAGGGAGAAGGGGATGCGCCTCTTTAATGTCTGCATTTTATGAAAGCTTCAGACTGAGATTTCCACTTGAAACGCGTACACAGAGTATGTCTTTGTCTATGCCTCTTCCTCCCTCCTCCCCAAAACTTTTCCCTTGTCTTTACAAGAGGAGAGAAACACTGGCACACCAAGATGGAAATCTGCTGCCTTTCAACCCTATAGTCCTTGAATGGCAGGTTAAACTATGCTACTTTCTTTAAGCAAGAAGTTTTGTAAGACCACCTTTACTCCCCCAAATTTTATATGGAACCACTAACCTCTTTAAAGATACCCAGTGACAGAAAAGGTGTTTCTTAAGGACTCTTATTGTTTCAGATTTGTCTCTGACTCATTCCCACTCATGGGACGAAGCCTGGAGACATCAATTCCATGAGTGGGAACACGGACAGGTCTTCAAACAATCAGCTTAATTTTATTTTCTGTCTCATAAGCAGCTTTCTAGCTTGTAAATGAAAAAATGAAACAGTTGTTTGGAGACTTGAGACCAAAGTGTTTCTGCAATAAAAGTAAATGAAGACCAGTTCCAAAGACTTCAACAGAGGCACCAATGTAATCAAAAGGAGGGTCTGATTCACATCAAAGTTGTGATAAATTTGTGGATTGAGAGATTTTTCAATATATACTTTAATTAGAATCTGGTAATAAAATTAATTGTGCTTTCCTGTAAATGAACACACTGGTCTTCTATGCATATTGGCCTGAATATAGAGTGAAATCTTGTTTTAGCCTAATCTCTCCTCACTAATCAAGTTCTGGGGGAGAAAAAAAATCCAACGCGCTCTATGCTTACACAGGGTGTATCTATACCACATGGGCACCTATATGAGACCCGCCGCACAGAGCCGACAGTGCAGCAGCCGAGACCCTCGCTGCGTGGCTACGGCACCTACAGTCTCAAAGGGGTAAGAAAGGGCTACGGCCCCTTTCGCCTCCCTGCCAAATCCACACCTAGCCTGAGAGGGGCAAGGCAGCATTAGCGGAAAAGGGCAAAGAAACTACCTCCACAGTCTGCTGCAGGGGAGTGTGGTTAATTTGACCATGCTGGTCCAGAGCTCAGCAGCAAGTGGCCTCCATGCCCAGCCGGTGACAAGGGAAGCAGGCGCAGAGCTGGTGGGATGTGGGGAGGGAGGGTGAGCTGCCGTGGGGAGGGACAACGGACAGAACTAGCATGGGGCTGTGGGGTCAGGGAGGCACAGGGAGCGCTGCATGGGGGTTGGGAACATCTAAGGACACGAGGATAGGGGTGAGCTGGTAACGGTGGGGGCAGGTGGGGAGGAACTGAACGTGCATCAGGCTGGGGAGATGCAGGTGCTTAGGCCATGCAGAAGGGTGATACGCAGGGTCTGATGTGAGGCCAAAAGCAGTGTTTGTTGTGGAACAGCATATGAGGCTTAACTGTTAAATTAACAACTCTGACAGCTTCTCACTCCTGTTCTGAATGCAAGGATCGCACCTCAGGCTGGAGGCCATCCTATATTCAGGCCAATATAACATTACTGTTACCTTCTCCAAAACTTCAGGTAACCTATTTGCTGTACCAGATGTAACTCAGAACATTCTCACAGATGAAGAATTCATGTTTTGTTCCTCTATGATCAAAACTAATTAAGCTGACTTTGAATTGTGTTTAAGTGTCCTTAAAAATGCATCATTAGAACAAATATAGTGTGGATCCAATCTTTGACAACGACAATGTTTTATTAAAAAAACATGTATGCACTATTATCTCAGTACCATTTCTCAACAGATGAGGCAATTAAGAACTTCAGTATTGATCTCTGAATAGCAAATAACCACTTTCTTTTTTTTCTTGTGGATATATAGACTGAGCAATGGAGATAAAACTTAAAAAAACACTGATCCTCAAATATTACACTTTCCAAAGACCAGCTGAAAGAATTTTATGAGTAATATTGCCTGTTTGTGTCTCAACATATTATCACTTAAAATCCTCATTCTTATTGGTGCTTTCACAACTGCAGGATGAATGATTATATGCAGTATCAAATATAACAAACACATTACACAAAAGCTCATATATAATACTATTTTTAAAGAAGCATATACTTAAAACAGGATTAAAGCAGCCTCTGTTCAATGCACACCTGATGTTTGCCCACTAAAGTCCTCAGATTTTGGTCTTAACCAGTTCCGCTGACTCTTCTTGGAGGAAACCAGAATCCAGTACTTCCCATTTTTACTGGTCTGAAAAACAAAAGGAAGAATGGACTAGACTCCAGCGAAACCAGTATATTCAGAAAGGCTGGGATGTGGCAAGACCGGGGGTTGGAAAGAATCGGAAAGGAAAAGTTAAAAGGGATAGATCCAACCCATGCACAGAACATTATGTACTGTTAATTATAAACTGTAGGAATCAATCGTTCTTGCATTATCAGTAGTAATTATGCACTTCAATTTGCAGTATACTTACATCATTTCAACTAACGCTATGCTGGACAGTAACACATAAAGAGATAAAATTAGACAAAAGCAAAGGAGTTTCCAATAAAGTTATAAACAAAACAAAAAAAATCCACAGACCACAAATAATTTAGAAATAACAGCGAAACACATAAAATGCTGCGCCCAGACTTGAGTTTCTTACTCAGAAAGGACTGAATAAGAGAAGATTTCTGGATTAGGCCCAAGTTTACTAGAACCTAATGCCTTCATTCTGCTTAATTATACAGGAAATAGCAGCTTAAAAGGTGACCTGCAAAGGAAAATAAAATTAATTTTAAAAAAATAATAAAGCCTCTTAATGATGTACATGCTACAGGTAAATCCCAATAGAGGGCAAGTCTAGGTGTGCCTGAGCAAATCCAGAGGGCCCTTCTGGAATTTCCCTTATATCTCCCTTTTCCCTGCCACCATCCTTCTGTAAATTTGCAGCATGTCTCCCTTTTCTTGCTAGCAGGCCTCCTGGATGACACAGGTATACGCGGAAAACATGTTCAGCACCTCATTGTAACGGGGAGGTTTATCGCCTCCAACTCTTCCAGATATGTAAGGGCGAAGCCGTATACAGCACACATACCCCACGTGACATAGCAGACTGAAGGTATTTGGCAGGAGCCCTGGAGCAATGTAACATTTCCCCCCGCACAAACAATCTTCCCTTCTCCCTTCCCATTCACTCCAGTAAAGTATTCTTCCTTTTGGTACCGAGTTCAGCTTCGCACAGCCCCAGCCTCCTCTGCCGGTAAGCACGAACGTGAGCAAACCGGTGTCCTTGAACACCTATTAAAGGCAAAAGGCAAAAGACTGAGGCTTTCTGACAGCCGAGGAGCATTTATCTGGGGCTTTGTACATACAGGCAGGAGGTAGAAACAGCTCCAGTACCCAAAGAAAAAGTGAAAGCTTTGTTTTCAACTAATGAGCAAGGGGGCACAACCCTCACCTCCTCTTTTGGAGGTTCCCAAATCACCTTGTTTCAGGAAGAAAATGCTGATGACTCCTTACTCCCTCCTCCAACAAGACCCTTATAAATTAGTTACCCTACGATGCCTATCTCAACACCTTCCACTATCACAGCAGAAAGGAAGAGCTTCATTATCCAGATGTTTCTACTAACATAGCTCACAATAAGTAGACAATATTTAAGACAGTCACATAAATGTAATGAACTAAGTCCTCGTGGACTTAGCTCCTCCACTATTGGTATTTACAGATTATTTCCTATTCGAAAAAACCCTCCAAATTCTATCTAAAATATTATAATGCCCTCTCAACAGTATTCAACATTTTCTCTTAAATTCTTATGGTGCTCAATTCTCACTGCACATCTGAAGCCACTCTAGCAAAAAGCAGATGCCCTCAGAGACGGGCCATTAGAGGCATGGAAAGACTATTGTATCATGGGCAACTGAAGCAACTGGAACAAGTAAATAAGCAAGATAAACACCAGGTGTAGTTAAAATGCTGAAGAGAATGCAGGAGGAAGGTCAGGTTCATTACCTTCTGAATATAGCAAAATCACAATGCAGTGGATCCAGATGAGGGCAATGCTATACCTACAATTAGCTGGGATCTCAACTTCTACAAGACCATTCTTAAGCAAAGAGCTTAACAAGATACACACAAAAGGGGATAAGTTTGTATGAATAATGAAAACATCTGCTACATTTGACAGGACAGAAAATAAAAAAAAAATCCTACGCTTTGCGACAATAAATCAGCTATTGGATAAAAGACTTTTTCTTACGCACAAAATACAGAAGTTGTTCATGATAATGCTGATTTTTAAACGACCTTTCTCAGAAGCTTTTGGTGCTAGAAAATCTCTGAGGCAGGATACTGGACAAAGATGTACCATTCTTCTCGTAACTGCTTATAGTTATAGTGTTATTAAGTTTTCTTCTCAACTAGATAAGTTAGGAACAATTTTTAATGAATAACAAAGCTCAAACTATTCTCCACGTGACGTAGAGAAGCATCACACTGCAAAAAGCATTGTCAGATGCACATGCCCAAAACTCACTTGGTAACTAGTAACAAAATACGACTTCTATAATTCATCAGATTATAATTCTTAGAATTTATCAGATCTTCCAGTATCCATGAGGCACTAATTTTGCTAACTCTCCAAACATCCCAATAATTCCAGGTTAGACAATATTTGAATTTCTACCATCTAAGGAGTCAAAGAAAAAAAAAAAAACAACCCCAAACCCTAAGCGAAATCATTTATTCCTGTTTTTAATATTAAAAAAGAGGAACATACTTTTTTTCAAAATTCACAGTTCATCTTTAAAAATCTGAAAAAATAGCTGCACTTGAAAATGTTTTAAAACATTATTTGATATCTAAACTAAAAGGATAACGAAGACGTTACACAAATACAACCATTAATTCTCCTCCTAACTTCCATTTCTTACTTTTCTTAAGAGTGTCCCAGCACAGTAAAGGAATACACCAGTTTCATGGATATTTTCTTTCAAAATAAGAGAGCAATAATGAGAACACAGTATTGAGAACACAGTACCCGTCACTGTGCCTTGTATACAGAACAGCGAATCTAGCTTCAATCCCTGAAATTAATCAGTTTTAAACCAGAGGAAGGGTCCTAGAAACATTAGAGTCATAATAATGCTGGAACTGATTAAGGATTTTATAGTATTACAGAGTCATCCTGGGTTTTAAATATTTCTTTAAGGAAACAAAATGAAAAGCGGTTACTTACCCTATGGAAACTGTGATTCTTTAAGAAGTGCTGTCCACACAGATGCCAGGTGAGCATGTACTCACATGAACAGAATCAAATTCTCTGAAGACAGTAATGTCCATCCAGGCTGTGCCTGTGAACCCTCCCAACTGCTACCAGCAGCGGTCTAAGGCAAAGGGCTCCTAAACTGCGCCACGCACATCATCGCACCACCTAATGCGGTCTGCAGCAATGGCAGCTCCCAGCTCTGCTCTTCACTCACGCTGTGGGGCAAGAGCCATTACCTGTGCCACTGCCATCAACGTGCTGCTTTGGAAAGTGGCAACCTCCCTCTTCAGTGGCTGCTGTAGCTCTGCCGCTCCCAAACCTGTGCTCCCGTCTCGGGGTTTTAGATGCTGATGTGAAGGAGCTGGCAAGATTTGCTGTGGCTGATGAAAGGGAGCAGGGCCATGGGAGAGAAATACGTGGGCAAGAGTTGATGTCCTAGCTTGGGAGCGCGGTGTGAGGATGGGAAAGCTGAAACACAGACTTGCATCCTGGTTTGGGAAGAAGGAGGATGAACACGTGCAGCCCAAGGAAGCCAGAAGCTTCTGCTGCTCAGGGTGGTAATGGAGCAACCTAAGCTCAGGATGCCCCAGTCTAAACTCTCTCAAGTTTGCCAACAGTAAAGACTCCTTCAGAGCGAAGGACAAGAGGTCGCTTGTGGTGCCTCTATGGAGAATTGTGGAAAAGCCACAATTACTGTAGCATAAGTAAGCATTTTTCTTCTTTTCTGTATGAGGTGACTAATAGTCACCTGACTAAAGAAAGTACTGACAGAGGAAACCTGCTCTGTCCGAGCAGTCAGGGATAGCTGGGGGAGCCGAGCTGGAGGAAGCATCAGCAAGAGACAGTCAACATAGCCACTTACTGTGGCTCGGAAAGACCAAAAGGAACCCCAC
>NW_009225210.1:6592-13564 GCF_000690835.1 Fulmarus glacialis
CCTCCACTACAGAGCGGCAGAACTGAACTACAAATCTCACCACATCTGCCCCTCTCAGCCGGGACTGTTAAAATTGTGCAAGTGTTGCCAGAGCTCCTGAAGATTAAGGCAGCCGAAAAAGGAGCACCACTTAGCCGCCTCCTGCTTTTCTTGTGCTGTGGGCTTACACACAAGCCTCTCACTAGGCAGTTCAGTTTGTGGAGGTGCAGATTTAACCCTCCTTCCTTCAGACACCTCTGCTGGGACAGTTGTTGGAAGGGGCTGAGGGCATAAGTGGCAAAGTGCCCGCACCGCTCCAGGACAGCACGCTGGGACCTGCAGCCCTGCAAGGCTCAGCCATCCTTCCTGGATCATAAAGGATCGACATGCCTACTGCATACTTGCACTGACTTTGGAGCAAGTGGTAGGTCTGACTGACTTTGTAGAAAAATGCTACTTTTTGCAGCAGAAGACTCATCTCAAAGTAGCTGCAGGTAGCAGAAGGTCTAGCTGCCAACCTGGGACTTCTGGAGGTCCCTCTTAGGGAGAATTAACTTTCAGTAAGGGAGGATCTTAGCTGGAGAAGTTGATCCCACCAATGGAAATAGTCAAGCACATAAGAAAAATCCATGCTTAACTGGCAAAGATGTTGAAGTATTGATGGCTTTAGGGGTGCCTTTCTCCCTGTTGAATTAAAATCAGTCTTCTGACTGATACAGGGGTCTACATCACTGTTTGTTCTTGGCAGGCCATCTGATCCGCATTTATTTGAACAGCACGTCACTCTTTAAAGGAGACAGCCAGTGAAGCCTGTTCACCTTTGACGCCTGCGTTCAGAAGGAGAATCCTGTCTTAGGAAGATGCTGATTCTCCCCTATTTGTTCTTGGCTGGATGGGGCCGGAGGAGGAAGGGGGCAACAAAGGGAGGTGTCTCTCTGTGGCCCAGGTTCTCCTACATCTGGAAGCTCAAGCTGAGGCTTTGATGCTGGAGGACAAGAAGGGGGAAGAATGGGCATTGCTGGGGTGAGACTGTTAACCAGAAGGTGAGCTTGACCAGGGAGCCTGCCTAGGCCAGGAGCAGCTTGCGCCTGCACTTTCACAAAGTGATACTTCATTTAATTTTCTGCCTGTTTTATTGTGTAATTTGGAAGAGATTTGAACATGTATACACGTTTCTGCCCTAAGCAATGAAGACACCTGGCACGACTGTCAAGAAACACGGCACTGCCAAATGGCAGGAGGCACAGACCTCAACCCCGGAGCCCTGCCTCTGGCCATCGTAGCCTTTCACACAGCAGGCAGTGAGAGAACCAACAGGTACACTACCTGATAGCAGCCGGGAATCAGCCAGGGTTTTACAGCTCCTCTTCTCTCACAAGCTGATGGACAGTTGTGAAAAGACAAGGGGTCCACACTAAGGCCCCCGGGGGACAAGATGGCATTGAGAGGTGGGTGAAGGCATTTGGCCTTTTGCATTTTTGGACAACAGTTATTGTAAATAACTGTTCAAAGATGTAAGCACTGGACCTACCGTACAGGACTGTTTCATGTAAGGGGAGCACCTGCACATATGCAAACCAAGCACAAAAGAACAGATAGGTTTTTGGGTTTTTTTATATACAAGGCTGTATTTATCTTATCTTGAACTTCAGGACTTCTCCTTATAGCAGGCAGCTGAGTTCAGAGAAATCCTTCTCCACGGATTCAAGCTCTAGCCTACAGTATAGAAGGGTGGCCGATGGAGCGTGGTAGGACAGCAGCGAGAGCATGCACAGGCTGCAGGAAGACACAACCAAATCCAAACATGCAGCAGGAGAACTGCCCGTGAAAGCTACTACAGGAAAATGGAATGATGTGGGCAAAACAGTGAAAATATCTATCCAGCGATCTTAGGTATAAACATAAGAATGACTTAGAGATAATAACACATAAGACTTTACCCCTTGGGGAAACAGCCTAACATCTAGAACATAATGAATTAACATAAGCACTGAAACTAAAACCAGGCAACCATTGTAGTCTGCTGTTAGTGACAGCACATTACTAATATCTACTGTCTGCAGAACAATGACTATGCTGCAAAGAGTATTATATAGAAGGTAGAAAAATACAAGAATTAAGATATTTTATCAATTCAAAATTTTAACAAAGTCTTTGTTGTTTTTTTTTTTTTTTTTTAAAACATCCACAAAACTGAAAAACTTACTGAAATTGCATAAAGTTGAGCAGGAAAAAACCCCAATCCTTTCAAACTATTGTGAAATATGGGTAGCAAGGGGAACAAATGCACTAAAATGATTAAACCCATTTCTTTTCTTCTGGGCAGTAAATACACAGATTCCACTAGTAAACGTCTGTTAAATGTACATACCTTTTATTAATTAATACAGCAAGCATTTGGAGGAAAAAACCACTAGGTTGCTGCGGGACAGTAAGAATCATACAAAAATAGGTATTTATACAGATTTGACCATTAAATACAACATGTTTTTTTTCATGATCATAAGATTATTCACAATTCTTGAAAGCTGTACTACAGTCATGAAATTTGGACAACCAGCTTTTTAATTTTAGAAAATAACTCATTCTTATAATATGCTACACTTAGAAAGAGTATTACATAACTTTTTTCAGAATATAGAAGAAAAATTCTATCATGCCTGCCTTTTTTTTGGTCTTCTTAAGTTTCTGGGAAAGTAGAACATGAACTTACCAACAATTATTTTATCATGACCTAATAGTCTGTAATTTAAAGAAAAAAAAAAATCACAATACTATCCAGCATCTCTTTGTGGGCTTTCCATGTTTCCATGTTTCAAATTACTTAGGTCCACTTTAAATCTTGAGAGCTCAGTTTTGGTTACTAAATGTTCCAAAGGATTCCTGATTATATACTAAATTAAAGGAAACAAGAGCTGCCTAGAGTTAACCCATCTGATGATTGTGGTTTTATGAGCTTTTTAAGAATCTCTATGGCACTGCATAGATGTTTTTCTAAAAACTTTGGAAAGGCTGTGATACAAATAACGTTGATACTGTAATTACTGTTAGAATGTTTTAAACCTGCAAAAGTGCTTTCATGTATTTTGGAATCACACCACCCTCCCACCCCCCATCCAAGGATAATCTGCATCCATTTTTAAAGTGATGATGCTTCTGTGAAAGCAAAGTTTGATTACTATTTAATCTGCATATAGGACTATGTCATTTTTATAATAAAATCAAAAGCAAATCCTGTATATGTACAAGTAAACACAAACACACATCCTAAAGGTGCCTATGAGATCATACAGTAATATCATCAGGAATTAATTGATGTTTGTAAGGAACATTATTTTCCTTTGTCCCAAGACATCTTAAAATGAGACTAGGTGTGCGGGCGAGATTAACGGTACATCTAACATACATTATTCTGCCTCCAGTAATAGCCAAAAGTGAAGAACAGGTCACGAACGTATGATATTTCTCACTGATACTCTTCTGACCTCCAACTACTTTGATGTCAGGGACTTCCTGAACCATATGTGGTTTCTGTTAGTTTAGCAATTTTCAGCACATCACCCTTCCAAGCGATAGTCCACACACCCCCTGGAAACTGTATCAGTTTCTAATATCTACAGCATACTTTCTAAAAGTCATCCCACAGGTCTTTCCACAACAGATTTTATGGAAAACCTCTTCCTTTTGAAGGCTCTGAATCTGCCTTCCCTACTAACTGTGTATGTTCTTGTTTTGAAAGGCAGTGGTTAGCCTGCCTCTTCCTTCATCTGCAGATCTCCATGACATTGCCCTCAATTCATTCCTTTCCCAGACCAAAGTCCCAGTTTACAGAAGTGTTCTTCATATGGAAGCCACCCCATGTAGCTCATCATCCTTGCTGACCTTCTCTAAGCCTCTTCCAGTTGTAATCAATCCTTTCTCAGATGAAGGCTCCAGAAGTGCACACAGCACTCAGGAGGCAACTAGACCATACACTCTTGTAATGACACTCTCAATTTTATTCTATATTTCTTTCCCCTAACATTTGGGTTGTGTTTTGATGACCAATGAGCTCATGATCTCACAGAATCACAAATCACAATCCCCAAATCTTACTCCTCAATGGTAATACTCAGCTCAAACTCATATATAATCAGGATTGTTCTACCCAGTGCTCCTCAGTTATCCTCATTTAGCTACACTGAATTTCATTGCCCATTTTGTTGCACAGTCCTCAGCACTTTAATGTCCTTCTACTGTTCTCCACAGCTGGCTCTCTTCTTCATAGCAAACTTGCTCACCCAATTGCTCATCCCCTTACTGATACCACTTACGAATGTCATGAACAACACAGATCTCCGTGGAATGTAACTGGGACCCTCCTTTAATTGAGAATTGACCTTCTACTTCTACCCTTTAATCCTACCTTTTAATCTGTCATTTACTTGTGCAAAGACCTTCCCTCTTACATTATGGCTCCTTAGTTTCCTTAAAAAGCCTTTATGATAAAGTTCACTTTGATTTTTGAACGAGAACATCTTTTATTCTTGCTGATGCCCCCAAAGAACTCCAACTCCCTAAGACAGGACTCTCTTACAAATGCTGCTTTGACTCTTCCCAAATAATCATACCTACCTAGGTGGCCACCAATTCTATGCTTTATTATAGCATCTACCAAAATTGCCTTTGGTACAGATTTCAGATTTGCCTGGTGCAGGCCAGACTGGCCCAGACCACCCCTGAAGCCACGATTTTACACACTTACATTTCAGAAGTTTTTTCTAAGCCTGAATACTTTAGGATGTACTATTAAAACAACATAATTAGGTTGCACAGCACAACTAGATAGAATAGGAAGTTACAAGTTTTGCTTTTTGAGACAAGAGTCATCTAACTTGAATCATAACGCAAGACGTTTTTAACAGTTTCAGTACCCGGACAAGTAAAAGGGTTTCTGGTGCTCTAGTCTGCTAGGTGGAAATCACAATGACATCAGTGAACTCAATATAAACTCCACTCATATATATCACCACACAACATAATCCTGTGCAGCTAGTGATCTCTGCTTGGTCAGAGAGACGGTCTGAACTGGAACAGCACAGAAAAAAAGCAGCCACCAGTCACTCCACTTTGTGCTGTGCTCCTCATTTAAACTGAAAAAGTAAAACTTACCAAAGAGCTCAGTAATTTCACTTGAAGGTCTGCTAGGCAGACAGCACAAAGGAACCGCCAGAAGGCAGGGACACGTTTTAAATAGCTAAGTCTGTAAAATAAGCATGGACTAGAAGTCAGAAAACACGGGACTACAATAATCCAACTAGTGATTCATTGCTTGGGCTTGGAGAAATCCTCTATCCTACCTCAATTTCTGTCTGCTTCTAAAAAAAAAAAAACCAACCAAAAAAACCACAAAAAAAGAATATACTTACCTGTCTTGCTAATACAAGCTCAAATAAGAGGGGCAAGGTGGTGGGAAGAAGTCTTTGAAAAATCGCAATACCACATAGAAGCTGAAGTGACTGTAATAGGACAGGACCCTTCACAGGAGAGTTACATTTGCCTCATGAGGTTAGGTTAGATGGTTGGGAAGCTCACATTTGGGACAAAATGACAACTCATGAAGGACAGAAATAAAGTGACTGAGAGAAAGGGTAGTCTCCCCAGTACATATACTGCATCGTGGGTGTAGGTGGTAGTTCTGCACAGTTGTCCAAAGAACGTAGCAGAAGCCCAGTCCTGCCCTGAATCACGCTGCCTGAACAACATTGTCTGGGGGCAAAAACTGTGACAGAGGATAGCATTGCTTTTTTCATAACCTTGGATTTTCATATGATTTATTGAAGCTACTGCAATTAAAATGCTGATCCTGGTTGCCCCGTCTCCTCTGCGTCTTATCCCAGCCCCCAAAGAAAGGCAACAAGTAAGAAAGAGTGCCCAATTTCCAAGCAGCTGCTAATCTTCCAATACACTCTGCAGTCGAGGAACTGCTGTTCTATCTGAAAAGAAAATACTTCATAGATTATTGTAACTTTACATTAAATAAAAAGTGTCGCATTCAGTCACGACAGCCTTTGCTACTACTGCTACCGCTGTGATGCTGATGATTGTATCAATGACCTTATGAGCTAAAACACAAAAGCCTCAGGAAAGGATAGCTAAAGATGCAGAATATTCAGGGTAATACCAAAGCAAATCCCTCTTCAAAGCCGTAATCAGTGAGCCTTTCAGAACCTGCACTGAATGTATTCTGACTCTGTTCACACGTACCAGCTTTGTCTATGCAATGATGTTAGCATACACCTAATCAGCTTACTCTGATTACAGTGACTTCACAGAGTGTTTGTGTGCCATTTTGCTATGAGAACATCCTTGTTAATGAGGTAAGTACATAGCTCTGCATTTGTTCCCATCTCCCATTTGGCATGTTGAGCGACTCTGCTTCAGTTTGTCATGCAACACATTTTGGGATGCACATCTTAAGAATTCTGAGATTTGATGCCAGATTAATGAACAATTAAAAGCAGTCATGCATAATTTAGAGCCACACGACTGAACACAGCAGAGGGAGATGAAGCCAGGCAGTTAGTATCCAGAACAGTCACCTGGAGTACAATTTTTGGATTCATGTGACTGGCAGCAACTATTAGTTTCAGGCAGCAAAGGCAGAACCTGCCAGAAGTCCACACAGATTCTGCCCTGGCGCTGCACCAACAGAAAACCAATCTGGGAGCTCCTGTCATCCTGATGAAATGTCATAACGATGTAGTCACCAAACAACTTTACCATTAAATCACAAGGTAATCAGCTTGTTATTGGCAGGCCAACCAAATCAGGAAGGCTGACAGTAGCGTGAGGAGGTCACGGATAGCTTTGAAGGGATAGGGTTCCCTACTGGCACCACTCAACAGGTGGTGAGACGCATACCTGTTGCCCTACTCTACCCCAGCTCCACCTCCCAAACATACAGGCTTAAGACTTTATCAACACGATGGCGTATTCCTTCACAGTCCTGCT
>NW_009225210.1:13595-43580 GCF_000690835.1 Fulmarus glacialis
AGTTTATCACAGTAAGCATTCACCAATACTAATAATGTGTGGTCTTCGATGAAAGACCCGTGTCCTGCAAGGTAATTTTTGTTCTCCACAGTCCAAGACACCAGGGCATTTAAGAGCTCTCTTCTTTTTTTTAAAGCAACTTAGTGGACTCCGCTTCCCTGACGTCCAAGCCTATGTTAAGTGATGGGAGAAAAACACATGCAAGACTTTGCCTTGAACAGCTGCAGACTGGCAGTGGGGCAGGCTTCTAGAAAGGTGGAAGGAAGATGGTGACAAAAAAGATGGAATAAAAATAGTCTTATGACTGTATGGTATGCATCAATGTTTCATGCACATTATGGGAAAAAATCCTGGAGGGTAGATGGAAACATGAAATGGAGATGCTTTTGTGAGTCCCGGAGAAGGTATTCCTCTAAGTGCCCTCCAACAAGATGCTTCAGCTCCTTTCACGCTGTGGGAAAGTAGCTGTAGGCTAGCAAAAAATTTGCAATCAGAAGGTATGTTTTAGTTTAATTTTATTTTTAAAATTTGTGAAGAGATGAGTTTTACAATAGGTGTGTGTTCAATTATTTTTCAGACAGGTGTTTAGAAAATGGATTTATTTACTGGTTTAGCTGATGGTGCTTTTTCAATGAAAAAATAATGACCTTAAAAACAAAGTAGGTCGTGCAAGGAGTGCTTCTCTAGATGATGTACACAAGATCCTGAATACTGTCAGGCAACATTTCTAATTAGCTCAACTGACGTAGTGATCTCAATATGGAACATTTTCTATGTTTTACAGGGTGATGGAGGTGAAGTGCTTGACCAGTGTTTTGTCACAACTGTTTATGCTTAGCACCTTTGTATTGCCTGTTTCTTGTCCCCTTCCAGAATCGCATAATCCATTTCAATCTTCTGGGAGTTCTCCAGGAAACTCTCCTTTCACCACTCTGCCTTTGCAACCTCCTGCTGAGCTGAGCTGACAATTTCAAGGTTCAGATCCACCTTTCGTTTATCTTCTGAAATCTGATGGCTATCTTTTAGCTAATAATTCCCCTCTTCATATGGGCTGCAGCTTTTTTATGTGCTAAGAGAAATCAGAAAAAATAAAGATGTTACTAGTCACCCCACTCATTACAAACTCTATTTTAATACTGCTAACTAGTTTCTTCCCTCATGACCACATTCAAATTCTTTTCCCCCAACTTTTCTTTTCACCGTGTTCCCTTCAAAATTGCAAGATGCCTTCCAAATTACTTCCACATACTACATATGCTGTTGTAGGTTTTTCTGGGACATACGTAATGGGGTAAGTTGTTTGCTATTGTTTCAAAACTTGAAATGGTCAGACACTGTTGGATAGGCATTTGAGTATAAAAGGGTTCTGCCTTTGTTTTTTTTTAAAGAAAAAAACAGTAGGCATTACATTTGTAACAGCACACATGTGCAACTAGCTGTCCTCATGCTGAAGGATATTACTCCCTAGCAAATTCCTGGGAGACTTAAGGGCCTCATTACAAAGACAACAAGCAGACTGCGATAATAACACTGCAAGGCTACCTATCAACAAGCTTCATCCAGGAGCGCTAGAGGAGCATTTCCTTAAAAAGAAAGAAAAAAAAAGCAAAACAAAAGAAAAAAGAAGGAAAAACCCCAACACTTTCTCTACCTTCAATGTTTGTGTCAAACCTCCCTCCCACACACTTTTCACTCCTATAAATTACTGTAAAATACACTGCAAAATCAAGAAAATTCTGTAGCAGTTGTTACATATACACAAGCTCACTCTACTAAATAGAAGTTTTAGAACAGCAAAGCAGTTCAAAATTCCCTCTGCAAAGATTGAGCACGCTAATGAAACTCCGTGACAGCATAGCTTTATATTTGAGACTGCATTAAGATTTATAAACCACTCTGAGCATGACTAAGGTCTGGAGCAGGGGGGCAGCATAACCAAAGCTGGCGAAGGCTGTGACTAGTGAGGAGGAAATGAGAGGAGATCAAATCAGCTGAGAAAGGAGGCAGAAAAGTGCAATGTTTGCGACTTGCCACAGCAAAGAAACATACCATTAAAGTTTAAAGTGCGACTGATGAGAGGATGCCATTTCAGGGAGGGGAGCAAGAAAGGGCGGGGGGGGGGAAACAATATGAAAAATCCAAAAACATCAAAAAGTGTGATCAAGAGCTCTTGTATTTGTGGAGTCAGGTACCGGAGAAACTACAAAGCCCTGACTCAGCAGCACAGATGTGACATATGACACTGACTGGGAGGAAGGCAAACTAACACTTGTTAAACTGAAGGACATGTTGCATGGGCAGGGGTGTAGGCAGCAGCAGGAGGAAACACAGACTCCCATGTAACGCCATCCATCCTTTACATTTGTGCATCCCTGCAAACACAGGTTCCCTCCAGCCTTCAAACTCTCTCCCCTTGCACCCACGCGAGGAGCTGAGCTCTGGGGACCGTGGAGGTGACCCGTGCCATGCCTCCGGCTCAAGGGGGACGGGTGAGCTCCTTGCTCTGTCTAGCTGAGTTGGGCTGCTTTGTGCCTTCCCCACAGCCCCAGGGCTCCCCAAGGCAGGCCGGGAGCGGGCAGCATGCTCCGTGGTGACATCAGCACCAAGAGCAGGGTCACCCCTCTCCTTCTAGAGATCTCCAGGCTTCCCAAATAGGGCAAGGTAGCTACGGGACAGAGCTGCAAAGACTTGGGCAGTGAAGATAACTTGATGCCACTCTCATGGGATGGATCTCTTACACAGAGGGCCGAGAGCGCAGAGAACGAGGGGAAGGAAAAGACATGGAGGTACAAGGGAGCTGACACAGTAAAGTTTCTGAGACGTCCTTCAGGACAGCAGGACTGATAACTAGGCAGGGTAGCTGAGTGAAGACCGAACAGGTTTTGCTGGATTTGACATGCAAAATTTTGGGGAGGGGGATACCAACAGTAAAGGTTATTACTCTGGGTGAGAGGGTAAGAGAAATTAAGAGAAGTAGGGACAGTAGCTGGAGTGCAGAAGTTCGGAGGTAGCCAGTGAGTGACAGTGCATCTGGTGGATGAGGAGCCCACAGCAAATAAATATAACAAGAGTCTAATCTAAGTTTGAGGACGGCTAAGTTAAATAGCAAGGGGAAGGCTGCTACCTGAGCCAGAGAGCTCCGCTCCAGAAAAAGTAGTTTAAACCCTCCCTGTGAAGTTATTGTGCAATTGGGCATGCAATACTTACTGTATCGGCTTTCTCCTATCTGCAGGATCCTGTAGCCATTTCTTGGGTATTGTTCACGACTGATGAGTCACAGTGCTTGCAGCAGGCCCAGGCCCAGCTGGACACTATGGCATAGGTGAGGCTACTGACCTTTATTTGCTGGGTTTTTACCAGGTTACCTCAGGCCTTTGCTGTGGCACTGTGCACCACCCGGGGGAAAATAAAATAAATCACTCCTGGACTTGGTGGCAATGTCGCTTGCAAAACCACAGCCCAGAGCATGTATGAGGGCACTGATCAAGAATCCCGTTGTATTTCTTTGTCTTCTGCTACATCCTTTGAGGTCCTTTGTGTTGATTCATCGCTGAGGCCAGGTCCAGGTGTGCTCTCTCGCTTTCGTTTATGTGAGCAGTGACCTATACCTGTCCATCCCGTAACAATTCGTATCTGAGTACGGCCAGACATACATGAACCGGAGGCCACCAGAGCCTTGGCAGGACTCTTAAAAATTAATCAATCATTACAACCAACTTGCTCACAACCCCCACCACAAAAAGCAGCACTCTTGGCTACCTGCCAACATGTATGGAGCATTTACCTCCAGTCAGGATGATCCTGGAGTAAAGAAGGATGTGGGTAGTGAGCCAGGTGGGAAGAAATACAAACTCCAGTACATTATAAGCAATTAACGTAAAGAAACCTTAAAGCGGAAACTAACTCACCGCAACAAGCGTTTACTGCACTTACTACAGTAAGTAGTCCTTTTTGATGTAACTTTGAGACTTAAGTTCAGCATGGACACATGATGCTGTAAGAGGAACTGAAGCGTGTTCAAGGTAACATCCTACTGTGGACTAAGCCATAGTAAATTGTTTTTGTTAATTATTTCCCAGTAATCAACAGCCTAGACATTCTTTTTCACTACCTCCATTTTAAGGTTCACAAAGGGACAATTCTACCTATTATCTGCTTGAATGAATCCTATGTTTCCATACTTAGAAAAGCAAAATGGAAGTTAAAAAAAAAAATGCAGTAAATTTTGCATGCTGTTTCTGTTTGTTAGGGCAAATCTTTCTTTCAACATCCAGGAAGAATATCATGCAGAAGGTAAAAAAAAAATCCCCACAACAGATTATTCCTCATCCTCTGCCTTTAAGAGCCTACTCTAATAGATAACACAAATGGGTTTAAGCAACTGTAGTAACTGTTTTCAAGCATATCTTCTCTAAGCCACTGAGATGCCAAAAGAATGGGTCACGTGGACATACATTTCAGATCTGCTAAGTCCTGGTCCCATCTCTCTTACGTACCCCTCTGCAATTTTGAGCAAAAGCAGCTCATATATACTGCATATCAGCTAGTGCATTTTTATCAACCTCCAATCCTTGCTTAAATAAAGAAGCAAACCCACTTAACTAAATCCAGCCTACCTCTCTGTCAAGTATGCCCTTCGCTTGCAACCTGACCCGACCATCCCTAGTTTTGAACGTGCAGCCCTAGCCACTCCGCTCTTGCGGATCCTCCACCATCCATTAGCAATCACAGTGCCACGCTCCTCCTTCAAAGGCTTCACTGCTGTAATGGCAAAACCTGAGGAATCACTTCAGCTCCCCGTTGCAAAAGCCCATAGCTCACTGTGCAGTGTGAATCAAGTGTTTGAGCTTTCTATTAGATACACAGGCTGTTCTTTATTTACAAAGGCCTGGATGTTAAGAAGACACCACTACAAACAGAAGGAGTATTTATTTACAGATACCATTAGCAATTTACAAGAAAATGTAATAAACAGGTCACATATGAACAGCTGAGGCACCAAGTGGCTAACTGGATATTTCAGCTATCTTAATTAACTTCAGTATTGCATCAAATGCTATAAGAGAGCGACAGATCACTAATGCCAAGTTAGTCATTTTCAGTAACAGTTCTCATGGAATTTTTTCCTTCTAAATAATCAAAACAATTGGTCATTGGACCTTATAAGGAAAAGTGCCATACCAAACAGAATTTCATAAAATACAGCTGGTTTAACTTCACGGTTCCCTCCAGCATATCTGCAGCACCTGAATTTTGGGGCTGCATTTTTATGGTGTTTTTTTTTAAGGCAAGATGACAAGATAAAACTATTAAAATAATTAGCAGTAGAGTAACTTGCTCGGATGGTTTCATCTGTTCTTACGACAGTGAGAGACAGTCAATAAAACCACAGCATAGCAAATGTTAAACTAATAAACACCAACACTTTATTTTTTAACAGCAAAGTATTAGCCTGTGAGATTTACTGCCAGAAGGTAGCATACAGTTAGACAGACAAGACTTACAGAGATAACTGGATCATCCAGAATTGTAATACGATTTCAAGAGGGATTCAGAAAAAATAATACCAACCCTCTTTTTTCAGGACAAAACCCAAACCAGCAGAGAGTTAAATAAGAGACAATCTTCTCCTCTGTATCTTACGGTTATACCAGCCCTTGAAGCATCTGATAGCAGCTAATATCAAGACAAAATACAGGACTAGACAGAACAGTAGTCAGAATTCCTGTGTCGTATCAGATCTAGAGAGGATAACACTTTTGTGAACTCCAAACAGCAGCCTCCCATCTCTCCAGAGCATCTTTTGAAACATGCAGTTGAGCTTGCCTCGAGTATAGCAAAGTATATGTTTTAAGACCTTGGGCGCTGGGATACCTGCCAAGTCACAACAAGTATGTATACATAATCTAATCTACTTAAATTTTGAGTGGAAACTCTGTGCCCTTTAGATATAACCCTCAAGGCTACGAATAGCATACTTGTTGGACAGGATGAAGTTTCCCTGTGTAAGTAATAACTGAGCTCTTCTGGCATCTAACCACACCTCCCCGCTTCTTCCAAACCAAAGATCGGGGAGGGAGGAGTGATGAGGTGAAGGTGAGGAGGTTCGGAGATAGGGGCAAAAGGAGATTAAGGAAGAGGAAACAAAGACAAATTGTAGGTGAATTAGGAATAACAAGGCTCTCTTAACAAAACAGTTATAAGAAAGCAATCTCTTCCTCCGCCGCCCCCCCCCTTTATCTGGCAGGTGACAAGTTGGTAAAAAAGTCCCCAAAACGGAGAATCCCGTGAAGAGGAGGAGGGGGCCTAAAAAGTGAAATGAAGCAAAGCAGAGGCAAAGCAACAGTGTTAACAAATTGCAAGGCAACGTTCACTATCCAGCAGATTTGAATACAGACAGGATTATTCACAGCCTTGGTATGGTCACCTTTTCTTAGGAAAAAGTGGCTAGAAAGAAAGCCAATGAAATCATCGGGAGCCTGTACGGGCTTCTACAGCTAAAAATAAAATTAACAAAACAAAAATCAAAACAGTTTAGAATACACACGAATGTAAACAAACAGGCATATTTTGACAGCACAAAGCAGTAGTTAAATAACTGCATTGCCTTCTAAAATGAGGGAATATTACTATTTTTCTTTAAAAGCAGGTGACTATTGGGTTTGAAATTTCATACCGCACTTATTTCTATGACCTATGAACCTTCTGTTAAGAAAAGCTAAACAACTGGATAAATTTTAATAAGAGATCTTTGCATTTGAACTCTAGAAGAAAAATTTCACTGGCAGCCTTACTTCCTACCACTAACCAATCTCTTAAAATATAATATCTACTAATCATTTAAAATACTTGGTCTAATTGCACACAATAATGGACAGACTTATCCAAAGCAGATCTAGTGTGGTCTACACTACTTGTTTTCGCAGGATTTTTTTTTTTTCTTTACGTCTGACAGATAATGTTACAACTACAAATTTCAAACTGCAACTGCCCTGCTTACCCAGATCTGAGTACCAGAGGACAGGCAAGGGAAATGTGGAGACTCATGCCCGTGCCATCAGTGTTTGTAACTGCACAAATGAGCAGTCTTTAAGAAAAAAGAAATACTTGTGACCACGAAGCGTGGATTCATGACCAGCTAACACTGGGTAATACAGTCTGACAGCACGGCACCCACCCAAGCTTTCTATCATTAAGAACACATGAGAAAGTAACACACAGAAACTTGGCTGTAGAAATTACATTTCTTTCCTGCCTCCTATCATATCGGAGAAATCTGCTGGAGTAAAGAAAGGTATGCATCCCCTTCTCCTGCAGAGAGACAATACGCTTAATTTCTGACCTGTAGTGATGATAATCTTCCATCCCTCTCCCCAAACACACCGCTCTCTCCCAGCCCCGCCAGTTAGCACAAGCTGCCACCATGACTAGTGCTGGGGGGAAACATCTGCTAAAGGGCCACAAGATGGTCAAAGAGAGTTAGGGTTATGCGAAGGAACAGCTAAGAAAAATGACACAACACTACCAAAACAGGTACAACGGCCTGATGATTTCAACATAGCCCTTTCTGAAATCGTTTGTTTCCTTACCAAAGCAGGGGGGTGCTTTCAGAGGAGCCGGTATCCCAAATGGGAGCACGAGAACGTGTCAGACATCTGTATTTCAGGCTCATTGTTACCACAGTTGTCACCAAAACTTTAGGGTTTGTATCCAAAAGGCTGTACTTGCAAAGACAAGGGCTCATACTTCCCTTGAATTACAGGGCCACAGAAACCAGCACTGTGAGACATCACCTTTTTTTTTTTTTTTTTAAAGGAAAAAAACCCCAACACAAAACCAACACAAAACAAAACACTGAAGAATCACCCAGCATGGATATAGCTATGGTACAGATAATGCTGCCAGTTAACCTCAAGGCCTGATCCCTCATCAGATTTGATAGCTGCCTGGCAAGCAGCTTCAGCAGTTACTTTCTCATCCCTGGATCCAATCCCAAAAGCAAGGCAGCTTCAGCAGTTACCTTCTCATCCCTTGACCCAATCCCCAAAAGCAAAGCAGCTATCTCCAGAATTAGGTAATTCCACCTAAGTGCGCACCTTGTTTGTTGGGTTGACCATAGGCAGAGGCAACCGTGCCCAGCCAACACCCCAAGCTGGCTGGACACAAGCCACCTCCTCGCTGGAGGCCGGGCTGTGCGGCGAAAGCAGTGCCAGGCTTAAGCGCCCATGAGCAGCTCGGGGGCAGGGGGTAACAGCTCTGGCACAGCACCTTGGCTAATGCTTTGGGATTGGAGACGGACGCATCTGTCTAGCTGTCATGTTGAACGGAGCACAGGACAGCACTCTGTCAGCCTGTCCAGAGCTTAGTTATTCTGAGCGTGCCTCCACACTGAAACAGTTCAAGGTACGGTGCTTCTTCCTCCCTCCCTTTCCTTTTTGCAGTGGTGCTTGTCTGGCCACACAGTGTACCAGGCCAGAGAGCTAAAACAGTCAAATTAACCCTAGAGAGCTAAAACGGTCAAATTAACCCTAATTTGAAAAAATGTCAACCATTTCCGTGCAGTCTAAGTCTTTGGAGTGGCTTAGTGCCAGCAGAAGAGGAGGCAGAGAAGAGCCATCTCCGGTACAGGGATGAGCAGGTTGGGATTCCCGCAGCTCTAGCCCAAACTGCAAATCACCGAGAAACTGCACCCACGGACTTCCTATGGTCTCTTGGCACTAACCGGATTGAGCAGTCACTCAGAGTCAGGAACAGCAGAAATTTCAGCACGCTGCTAAACAAGGGGATTTGGCACCACCTCCATCTTGCAGACCCACTGTCCAAGAGGGTGGCGAGGGGAACCAGCCTGGCAGAACTGATTGAGCACAACGGACTAATGGAGTATCACAGCACCGTGAGATGCTCTCACCTTAGCAGGGGTGATGAGAGGTATTAAATGACTAAGTTCGTATTATTGGCAGTGCATATATTTCCTTGAACAAACTTGGTCAGAACTAAGTCTGCCAAACATCTACAATCACAGCAGAGAGAAGCACTGTGCAACTGTTTCAACTCACTATTCCCACTACAGGGAATAAGGTAGAAGTTTACAGTCCTCTACACCAGAGATGGCTACCAACCACAGAGACCAACACGGGGGCTTCTGAAAGGTGAATTAAAAAAAAAGTCTCTGCTATACTTATATAACATTACCTTTCATGCTGAAATTCTATCTTCTGATTTAACAGCAAGCAAGGCTGCCATGTGATGAGATGGAAGAGTCTCAGAACAGCATCAAATCTAAATAAATACTTTTTTGCCTCATTTCAATATTGAGGAAAGGTGAAGAAAAGTTAACTGGACATACAATTTATGATGGTAGCATGGCCTCTTGCTTGGAGCATGTTTTCAAAGAAAGAATGAAAACATGAAGGTAAAGAGAAAATCGAATAAAACGTAACACGATTTTTGAAAGTTCAACCATGTCAAACATGCAACTTTCCTTCCACATGACAAAATAGTCTTTATATAAAGGAAGAACAACAGTTCTAGTCTCACTCAGTAAGAAATCTGATATACTACCACCTGAGCAGTAGTTTGTTGAGCTGAGAAGATAGGGGTTAGTTCAAGAATAGTAAGGCAGGAAAAGTAGCAGATCAAGAGGAGATGACAACAGATTTCTTTCTGAAAGGTGGAAGGATGTTATTTATGGATTTCTGCCAAGACTGGTCTTCAGCCTTTTTTGATTCAACATTTTCATTTAGAATTTTTTTAATGCCTTCAAGTGAGCACTACCAAAACATGTAGAAAATACGCAACTAGGAGGTATCAGAAGTACAATGCAGTCTGAAACAATACACAAGAAAAACTGCAACAAATCTTGAGGACAGCTGCGACAGAAATGGGATGAAAAGTAACAACAAAGGACAGTAACACACTTAGAGACTAGTGGTTTCTGCTGAAAAGTGACAAATCATTAGTTGGAAGTAGCAGAGAAGGAAAAAGTTTGTGTATAACCATCCTCTAAGCAGCTAGCAAAAGTCACTAAAGAGAGCTGGTTCAGAAGAAAGAAAATATAATGATTCAAAAAAGCAGCTGTATTTCCAGTGCAGAAAGGGACATACAGATGCCACTACAGCGGACTACCAAGATCCTTCTGGGAACACCATGTATAAATCTGGTAATACATATTCGCAAAAAATTTATTTGGGATAGCACAACAAAACATCTAACACATAAAAAAACCCAACCAAAACTGAACAAAAGGTCTTAATAAGCACACCAATGAGACAATCAGCAGGGCTGGCATAAAGAATAAGTGTAAGCTTATCATAAGTAAGTTTAGGCTGGAAATTAAAAGGTCTCCTAGCCAACAAAACACCGGCTTTAAGTTTACATGTCAGAAGATAGGGATGTGAAGAGAGGAAAAAATGTAACTAGTTCACAAGTGGATCTGTATAGGTTCATAGACAGACAAACATAGTTTCTGTGACAGAATGACATTTGGCTCAGCCAAGGTGATTTGTTCCGGTTCTGGGTCCCTGAATTCTCATTGGAACACAACGATGGTCCTTGCGGGTCAGAGCAGAAGCCCATCCAGCCCAGCATCCTTGCTTCAGTAACAGCAGATCATGAGGAAGGCAAGCGTGTAGTATTTTGGGGAAGTATCACCATTTGTGATTTAGGGACTTCCTGTGCTAGACAGATTTAACAGCCCTCTTTTCCACTAATTTTGCAGTCCCCTCTCGTGCCCATGTACGCTTTTTTACTCAGAACATCCCACGGCAGGGAGTTCCACAGCTTAATTGCACATTTTATTCACAACTGCTTTCTTTTAGCTTGTTCTGAACCCACCTCCCACTACTTCTCTTTCCTCTCAGCTAATAATTTTGCTCCTCCTTCATCCCATTTATGCCCCTTTATGATCCCCTGTCTGTGATATGAAACCTCTATTGTATTCTCCCTTTTGTAGTCTCTTACCAGGCTGAAAAGTCTAAGCCTACTTAGACCTTCCTTGCATGGAAGCTGTTTCACTACTTTGTTCACATTCATCACCTTGTCCTATATTTTCTCCATTCTACATGTATCTTTTGCACAGTATTCAGGAGACAGACACACCATGGATTGCTGCCTGTTTTATTTCTTTCCTAACAATTCCCAATGTCCACCAAAGTACTACAGATAGTAAGCTTGACATCTACATCAGGCAAGTCAGCATAAACGTGAATAACAACGGAGGGGTGGGCGGTGGGAGGACACATGAACAAATACAACATACTGGTGAAGAGGCAACACAACTTTTGGAACAGGAAATCAAGCTCTAAAGAGCATGTGGAGTTCTTTGAAGGAATCAATAAACATGTAGATAAGGGACATGCAACTGAATGGCATGCAGGTATACCTGCACTGAAGTGGCTAGAGACTGACAGACGAAGTTGAACAGCCTGGTAGTTACTGCCTCTTCCAATGTGAGCTGGAGATGTGAAATGAAATGACGAGAACACAGGCTCAAGAAGGAAACTTACCCATTCTTCACACATTTCTGCTGTGGAACTCCTTGCAACAGGGTGTTTAGACACTTAAGAGTTTACAAAGGCTCAGGAGGTCACAGGAAAAAGTTCATGGAAAGAGTCCAGTAAGGGTTAGTAAATACAAACCCACCATGTCTGGCTCAGGAAGCCTTTGACAAGCAAATTACTGAAGATCAGAAGAATACTCTGGGAAAGCTATCCCTACATGCTTGCCCTGCTCCTGTGCCTTTCATCACACCTTTGGTTTTGCCACTGTCAGAAACAGAACACCGGGCTTTGATTTGCACACAAGTGTAATTATTCTTACTAAATAAAATGCAAACAGGATTTGATCAGCATTTATCAGGTTGATTAAAAGTAGTATTTGTCATCTCAGGCCTTGATTGGGCTAGTAAGACCTGTGATAACAGTTCTCTAACAACTCTTGATTTGAAAGCAGGACAATTCTTCTGTTAATTTACACAAGAACCAATACTGCTGTCAGTAGGTACACATGCTAACTCAAATCCAGCATATTTTATTATTGGCAGAATGAGCAGGATCACATTTCACCATGCTGCCAAATACTTGCCATTATAAGACAAACTCCTCTACATAAGACAATTACGACTTTGCCAAACTGCCATTGTTTGGGCTGAAATTTTACAAGTTAGTGTCTGCTTCAGTGTTTTGTTTCTTCGCTTTTTATTCATTCAAAACAGTGCGGCCATTTCAAAAAATAAAGGTTAATGTAAAAAAAAGTTTTGTCTGCGTCAAAAGATTCTGGCAGACTTTTCCTACTTTTCCTTTTCCTAGAGTTTTGAACCCCTGTCCTTTGGGATGGAGACTTGAAATTAGACAGGGATAGTGGTAGAGCTGTCATTCCTGTGAACTCTACCCAAATGTCGCCAATTTCTTGATTACTTATTAAGCCCTTTAGTCATTCAGAAACCAATCTTTTGAGTCAGATAATTGAATGCTGTCCTAGAGAACTCAGATTCTACTATAGATCTCTGTCATTTAAATCGAACGCTACAGAAGAGGTCATTCATTTTCCAGGTCCTTGGCATGGGTCTACAAGAAGTGATTTGCAGAAATACTTAGTGCCTGCAGCTGCAGTGGAAGGCAGTGAAAGCTGCGTTCTAAACAGATTATGAAGACAATGGTTTTGAAAAACGCAGCCTAGTAATCTCAAAACAGGTTCTCCCAAAAAATGCCACAGAAACTTGATTCTTAAAAAAACAACCCTCAGAAAAACCACAAGAGCCATTTACTTTATTCTCACTCTGCATTTTATCCTATGCATGCACTGCAGGCTCTCCTGCTTTGGGATCAAGATGCTTACAGTACAAGTCTCATGATGCAGGTTGGGCAAGTAGTGTCTCTCCATCACAAGAGTCAGAAACAATGTACAGGCAGCTAGGTATTTCACAAGGGTATGGACTGTGGCTGTAGGGCAGGATTTCTCAAAGTATCCAGAGCCTGAAGCAAAACATCAAACGTGCTAGAGAGCATACCAGAACTCTGTATAAATATGTTCCATTGTCAAGATCCATGTATAAGTTTCCAGCCAGCAAACTGGCTTGTGAAGTCCCATCTGCGGGATACATACAGCTCTGAGAACTAGCATCCCACTGGGTATTTGCCTTCAGTGATCCAGGGCCTGAAAAGTAGAATAGCATAGGAGTGCCCATAGCGATGACTGAGAGGAACATAATTTGGCTTTGTGTAAATGAGGGACAGCTGAATTTACTATTTTATTTAAAAACAGTAGTGTCAGCCACTGTTGTTAAATTAACATACAAAATTAAACAGGGTGCATATATGAAACCACAAGTACTTTAACTGCTTTTTCCCCTTTCCTTTCCGCATGTCTCAGTTCTTCTCCTTAGAGTAACACTGTAAGCTCGTCAGAAGGACAGACGCCTGCTGTGTTTTCCTTTTCAGCCTCTAGTACACTGAATCCTAAAAATGGATGCTACTTTTTTTTTTTTAAAGGCATGAACAAAGCAACACAACTCCGAAAGCCTCCTTTAGTTCTATTTATTCTTACCCGGTCATCAGTGCTTAGAAACAAACATTCTTCCTGTCCACTGCTCTCCTGTGAAAGACCACAGTATCTATAGTTACTGGAGAAGAGCGTTTCAGTTATCTAGCCTCCGATCCTTCCCATGCTTTACTTTTCAGCTTGCCCCAGAAGGCTTGCTTTCTCAGAGGATAGTAGAACCAAGATTTCTCTCTTTCCAAAGGCAGCTACTGAAATTCTCTCTCATCACTGGGGAGCTCATCATTCTTTAAAAGAACCAAATACCAAGATCACATCTGAAACTGAAGAGCTAAAGAGTCACTTCTGATCAACTTATACCTTCCAGCCAACTTGCCAGGCCTCCCGCGGTGCAAGAAAAATGGTGAGATTGCAACTCTAGCCCTAAGAAAAGCTGTCAGAGAGCACAGGCTGAGCTTTTTAAAAAACAGCTACCAACTTCCCCCAAACCATTTTTTCTTCTTCGTTGTAGGTCTTCCTGTCAAAGGAAAGCATATTGGGCAGGTGGCACACACCACCACGGTAACACTGCAAAACTCTCACCAGAAGGACAGAAATAGCATCAGAAACAGCACCTCAACTTCCTTCAAAATATCCATGATTTTCTAACGGCCCTAAGAAGCAAACACCATGATAATTCCCCATCCTAGGAACGGAATGGCATGAGGGAGAAGTGGGTGAAGGATTATATCAAGCAAGAATCTTTCCTATTCCTTTCTCAAACCATGCCTGCTTACAAGAGGCAATCTCACATACAAGATATTTTTGGCTGATCTTGCTGGGCTGTTTCTCCTTGGCCATTTGGAAATCAAATTTACTAAAGAAAATACTGTATTTTTGGCCAGAGGTAGCTTAAGATCTTTCCTCCTTAGAATCCATGAGAAGATACTTCCCTCTTCAATTCAGTGGAGCAGCACAAATCTGTGGCTAAGAAATTTTGGGCGTAATTCTGAAAGGAACAAACAAACAAGCCAAAGTCCAAGTTCACACAAATATCCTCTCAGGACAGTTGTTTATTTTATATAATTCTTCCAGCTGTGCAAAAGGTGCTCTAAACAAACAGAGCACGTTGCAGAAGAAAGAGAGGTAGCACAACACAACCTGCACTACGGCAGAGCTCTGTCCTTGGGGGTGAGAGGTCAAAGCCCAAGAAGCTGCTGCGGCACACAACACAGGGCAGCAAGACCCAGCAGGACCTGAAACTCTGCTGGCAGATGGACATTTCTGGTGGTTCATCTCAAGGAATGTGTTAAGAACAGCACACAAGAATCCACTGAAGCATTCAAGTAGTCAGAGGATCGGCATATTTTGCAGGTATACCCTTGGCCATAATCTGCTAGTGCTTTATCTATAAACTACTTACCAATACACCAGCATCCCTCTGTTTCCTAGTGCACCTATGTCACAGAGCACCATCAGACTAAGCAGTGCATAAATAAGAACACAAACATTTTTCTTTTGCAACTGATGATCAATATGTGACTGAAAAATGATGAAAGCAGAGTAGAAAAGCAATCTGGTATGGGAAAACGGTACATTAAAAAAGTAGTAATGAAACATTCAGCAGAGAATGAATCAAAACAAAAAACAAACTGAACATTTCCTGTAAATCAAAGATTTCAAAATACTAAACAATAAGAGACTTGATTATGAAGAAATCTAGACACATGCAAAAATAAAAGGGCCAGATCAACAAGGTGTTTTGAAGTATTATTAAAATGATGGTCGACCTTGAGAAGGTAGTTTTCAAATGCACTGACAACTCTGGACAACCTTATTTTATGCTCTCCATTTTTTCTTAGAGATATAAATGAAAACCGTTGTTAAGGAAAACTGCACAAACTTGGAATAAACATGAAAGAGTAACAAGATGGGAAATAAGTCGTTACCGGACAGGAAAAGAAAGAAAGCAGAAATCCAGAAAACCTGAAGCACAATAACAAACAAACAGTTTAATCTTTCTGAGGGTAGTGGGACGCAGTGATGATGGCTAGGAACACACACTCTTCTGGTCCTCTTTTACTATAAATAATTTATCATGGGCTTGACCTCTTGTCTGTCTTGGCATTTTGAATATAAAAGCTCCTTTTCAGTAAATACATTCCCATCTTTAAAACATAATTATGGTCTGAAAGTTGACACTATAAATAGCACTAAGGAGCTTCATATTCATGTCTTTTTGATTTCTGTATCAATTTACTTGATTGCAACAGTCAAGCATATGTCTTCTGGTCCTCCAGACTGAAAGGAGTCCTTATGAGGGTTAGTCCTAAAGAGGTGTTTGACAGGGTGACAGTTTTGAGTTTACATCCATAAATAATAGTTGAATCAATGTGTAACTGTAAATACATGTATATAAAGGACAAACCATTCACAAATGTTTAGCAACTTTCTTAAGAAAAGCAAGTATCTAAGTAAAAAAAAAAAAATTAGATTAGGGAAACTTAAAAAAAAAAAAAAAAAAAAAAAAGAATACATATTCCACTAATCCATACTGGCATGCCAGGAAAACTTAAAGACAATTTGGAACAAACTTCACAAATTCTTACAATTAGGAAATACATGAGGAATAACATCATGAATAAGTCTTCAAATTAGCAAGTGACCAAGAAGTATATGCTTTGCCAATTTCAGTTCAAATCAAAATACTTCATGATACAAGCATATTTTTAGTACTTTCACAAATAAATTAGTTCTTTGGAATAAGATTCTTCACTCACTAACATTCTAATTCTTTTTTCTGCAGTGTCAGAAACAGCCATTTCAAGATGACTTTTGCAAATCTGCAAATTGAAAGGGACAATTAACATGTAATCTCATATGAAGTTAGAGCGCTTGAAAAAAGGACAAAAATCTTTTAAATATGAATCTTGGAAAAGTTTTTTTTTTCTTCACTTTAACGACTGTCTGAAAGAACTACTGCACTAACCTGATGACACACTTATTTACTATAGTTTCTTATGCCCGTTATTCAGCTATTGGCAGTAATACAACTTCATTTAGCAATAGCTTGGACCCCTCAGTAAGGGAATGTGTACATAGTAGCTCTCTAATCTTGCTGCCCAGCTGCTAAGACAGTCACATGAGTCACTTGCTGCCTTTAGAGCAACACACACCACTTGCTGAATTTAGAGACATTCTCTGTTTCTGCGCTGGCCATACATATAAATTGAGTAATCACACACAAAACTCTCTAGGTGTTTTATTCTTTTTTAATTTAAACCGGTGAGTCAAAGAACATATTTTTTACTAATGCAGTTAACAACCCACCTCCACAAAGTGCTTTATGTATCAGTTTTCAGCATTATCGTTTTCACTCCAGTTAGGCTAACTTCAGGAATCAGTTCAAATGTAGGTAACTTCATCTAATTGTTCAGTGAAAATCCAGCCCTAGAAGAATGAAGAACTCTATCTGCCAGGATGATTCAGTATACAGCTTCGGAACAAAACACTTTACAACAATTCCTTCCTTATCAGGATTTTAAACTGTGACTGCTTGGAACACCACCTTATTCAACAGTCTATTTAAAAACAATTTACATAAAGACTGGCATAGTTACTTCCATGCAGCACTTTGGTCTATTGATACATAAAACTCCTTGCTGAAAATGCTTTATTAACATAATTACAGGCACTACCTAGGAAGTACTATCACACACAAACAGTACACAGCCTTACAGCAAAACACTGTGAGGATGATCTCTTCTTTGGACTGTCACTGCATCCTCAGTGTAGGCCCTATGACGTTTCATTTTACTCTGTATCACATGCTATCTTCTCTCCCATATTCTCCCTGCGTCTCATTATGGCACTGTTCTTTGCAGATGGTTGTATATGGAAGTGATCAACAACACAACATATTATGCTCTGGTCATATGTGTTCATAGACTACCAGCGCAACAAAAACCCCACAGAATCATAGTTCAAGGTACAGGGCTAAAGCTACCAAAGCCGAGGCGTCTTTTAGATTATACGAAAACATACTTCTCCAGTTCAAAAATATATTGGCCCAAATTGCAAAAGGTGTTTTAGTGTGCCTAAAGAAGAAAGCAGCGTGTCAAACCTTACCTAACTCTATTAGTTTGAAGTACAGTGAAGCTTGCCTTAAAATGGTCTTTACAGACTTTTTGCCAGTAGGAAATCAGAGTAGGCAATGTCCCAGCTCGCCCGTCGAGCAGCAGCACACTTTCAAGTTAAATACTCTAATCTGTCAGATAACATTAAATAGAGCTCCATAACTAGCCAGAATAGAGTATCAAGTAGTAACAACTAACTAAACTTTTCACTCATGTTGTACCATTCTGAATTAGCATTTGTAAAAATAAATGAAAATGGTTATTGCTAAGCTGTTTCAGCAAACTTTGCACTGTAATTCAACTAAGTACAAGCGAATGCCTTGTATTGGCATTTAATACCTAAAAAATTCTAGTCACTCATGTACACAGTGGCAGTCAACCTACAATCAAATTTCAGACTAAAACACACATACATCTACTGTTCTTACGAGTAACATCTAAGATTTCTGAAGTCAAAAGATAAGGCAGAACTATATTTTTCTGTTGTATTTTTTGCACTTTACAGAATTTTCTGCCCAGTCAGTATTGCTGTTTCCCACGTTTGTGTGACTCAACACAGCAACAGTATACAATTACAAAAATTGAATGAGGAAAATACAACTTCAGAAAACAAAGTGGCAGAGGAACATGGGGCAAGATTAGCAACTGAAACTACTAATCTAGATGAATCTCAGAGTCTCCAAATCCAGATGAATCTCAGAGTCTCCAAATCCAGCTGGCATAAATTCTCATCCTCCTTTACTCTATCTTTCCCATAATCAGTATAGCATTCCATTCAGGTATTTGGCTATCACAACATAATATTCTACATCAAACTTAGGAATTGCTACCCCCCACCACTGAGAAAAGGTTTTTGCATATGCCATTTTAATCGACAATTTGTCTCAAATAACCAGAATGCCTTAAAGCAGGCCAAACCATGCTGACATATAAAACAATTCTTGGAAAAAAGGCTGCAATTTGATAATGCACATATTATGCATTCTATTAAAGAAGCCTCTCTCCTTAAGAATTCAAGTTTATGGGTATATTTCTGTGATAACCTGAAACCTTTCAAAGGGACCCTAGTAAGAGGTGGCTGCCTAGAATAAAAACATTGCCTACAGAATCATGTAGGATGGCTTAGTGGATTAGCATGTTAAAAGCATAATCTCTTTTGACGCAGCTATTTTTAAGTGGTCTTTAAAAAAAAGTACGAAATGTTAATTCTGTTTTCCAATAAAGATAACTTTTGATCTGCTGAGTCAGAGGTGTTATGCATAATAATCACAGCAGGAGTACAAAGCTATTTGTATTTGTTTGGAGGAAAAAGCATGAGCACAATTCCGTGCAAATAACAAGAAAAAAAATCATGGAGCAGAATTCAGTTAAAGGCAAATACACCAGAGGAAAACGGTAATTCTGACAAAAAAAACACTTGTTTTCCTAGGTACAATCCACATTACTAGAAAGTCAACTCCAAAGCCATGTAACATTTACATGCAGGTTTTATAATATACACTTCCAACACTGGACTAAAATACTGCGTGCTACTAAGTCAGTACCATATCACTTTTCTATGTATCACTTTTAATTCTGAATTCAAGTCCACAAAACCAACAAACTCACTAATCTTAGAAAGTACTTTATCATGCAGTATCTGAATGTAGTAGAAAAGCTTTGTGCTTGTACAGCTCCCAGAAATAATCATGGCAGGGTTCTAAATAGCTATGCATGCCTAGGTACCTAACCTTTTTACCTCAAAAAAACAAAGTTACGGATGTACATGGACACAACATAATTTTTTTTTGGCTTTGATCAAGTTCTGATGGTTTTGTTACTGAAAACTACATTCTTCTAAATGTACATTATGTATTATTTTCATAAATATATTACTATCACACACATTCCCTTACTGAGGGACCCAAGCTATTGCTAAATGAATCTCCCATGACATCTAAGTATTATCTACTTGGTTGAAAAATATCATCAGATTAGTATAGTCGTTATTTTTCTTTGCTTTCAAGACAGTTAAATATTTTTCCAAGATCTTTAGTAAAAGAATTTTGTCCTTTTCAAGCACTCTAACTTCATATGTGTTACATTAATTGCCCTTTCAAGTCGACAGACTTGTAAAAACCATCCTGAAGTGTCCATTTCTGATACTGCAGGAAAAAATGAAAATGTCAGTGAGTAAAGGAAGGATCTTATTCCAAATAATTAATTTATTTGTAGAAGCCAAAGTAAAGCAGTTTCCTGTTCACACTGTAGAAAGAGACCAATCCTTCACTGCAGGTCTGCTCCTTCCACATTCAGGACATTGCAGTTCCATCATTAAGCAGCATCTCCTCCTGAGAAGCACATGACTCTACTGTTCCATGATGTACCCTCAATGACCACCAGTTTCCAAATGATGCTAAAAAACATACTGGTTTTAACCTATAAAACCCTGAACAGCTTGATTCTTGACAACCTGAAAGATCACTCCTTTTCATGAGTACCACTTGAAACAATCTCAAATGCATGTTACAATAAAAAAAACAGATGGGGAAATACCACTCACTCCCTGAGAAGCGTTTCAACTTTAACATAGATCTCTTATTCTGAGACAGGCTTAAAATGTTAGCATTACAGACTATACAGTTACTACTGTACATTTACTAATGACCTACCTAGAATTTGATAGATGGAAATAATGATATTTGGAAAGCATGAAGTAAAGGCTGAATATCTTGCAAGTCACAGTGAAGAAGAATTGTCAGCATCTAACTGGAGTTTAATAAGCTTTGCCAGAGGAACCTGGGACATGCATTTTTATTGAGTGTTTGTTCAATTTAATTTGTCTTGATTTATAGCAAAGCACTGTTGAAGAGGCCAAGGAAACTTTTAAATAATCTGGTCAAGATCAGACAGGAAAAAAAGTCTCCCTCTTCCATCTACAAATTCTGTAGTTCAGGTCATTTAATAACTTTGCCAGCCACTGCAACATACTCAAAAAATATCAAGAAACAGACCTCCTAAAGAACTGATGAATGTAACAAGTGGAGGGGAAAAAAAAGAATACATTTTTATCTCCACATAACCAGTCTAAAAATACCCAAAGGAAGAAGATAGAATACTTGCTCTTCAGGCCTGAGCTCTGCCATGCAAGGGAGGGAGTATACATATTTTTGACTACATACTCTCTCAGATGTACCCCCAAACACAAAATCACATCATGAATTTACAAAGTTGCTAAGTAACAGTTCATTCGTAAGAGGGTTACAAATACTTTATGATTTCCATCCACTAGACCTCTTAACCTTCCCACAAAGGCCTAAGTTACAAAAATTTTGGAAAAATATATATTAATATGTATGGATAATCTTCAGAGCAGTGTTGGCAGCAAAAATGGTGGCAAATTTTTATGTATATTTGGGAAGGAAGAATTAACAAATCAGTTAAGCTCTTTCTTCAAACTACGAGTCTTACTATCTCAATGAAACAAATGTGATTTAAGTACTACTTCACATAACAGTTACAGAGCACTTGCAACTTAACAGCAAATTTCTGCCTGCTATTTTGTTAAGCTACCTACATAAAACCTTTATGCTAAAACTACCACCAAATATCAAACTACCTCCTTTATGATAAAAGGCAGACGCTTAGCAGAAAGAATTATTTGACTTTCAACCACAGTTCAACAACTAAAACTATGACAAGAATAGGGGCGGTGTGGGGCATCCATGAAGTCTTTGAGGGTTTGCTCAGAGTTGAGAGATTTTCTATGGCTTGATTCCTGATGAAAACTGGAACAAATAGCACAATACTCAAGTACTTATTCCGACAAAACCTTTAGAGAATTCAGTCTGCCTAATGAAGAACTGTGGAGTTCATCTCAAGATAACTGAATATATTATCAGTTTTGAGGTTGCAACATTACTGTACGACTGAAATCACAAATTCATAGAACTTAAATATTTTGAGAGACTGGGGGGCAGTGATTTAAGTCATCAGAGCCACTTCCTGACCACACCTCCCTTTTCACTCAAGGCTTGAAGAAAGATCCAGTCTCCTTTTATATTCAGTATTTTTATTAGGCAAACTACAGAAAAATAGAAAATAATAACACATATTCAACCTCCCCAAACTAAAGCACCTTTCTACTCCAATCAAATGAACGAGTAATCAATGCAGCTGAAAACTATTTAAATGCACTTTCCTTTCAGTACAAATACTTAAGTATAATGAAGAGTAAGAAGTTTGTTCTACAAAAACTGTACTAGAAAATGAAATGTATTACTCAAGATGGACTTAACTTACTTGTTCTCAAATATTCTGAAGTGGTCAAGTTTTCAAAGGTAAAATAATATTATGCTACAGGGGAGACCTCTAAAACCAGGTTTTTTCCAAGAAACTTATTTCATAGTTTATAATTTCTGAAAGTGTAATCTATATTTCTGTTTGCCTTCTACAGCAATTGATGCTAGGACTGTGTTTGAGTATTTTTGATGAGGAATAGTGATACCACATATTTGATTAATGCTACAAGGCTGCAAAACCTGCCATCTTTTCCTCATAGGCTAGTTTAATATTCATTCAGTTTGCGACTATTCCCATCACCCAAATACCACTATGATTAAGTTTCCTGTGTTACTCTACACCCAATTTTTATACTTGTAGCATCATCAGCACAAGTTAATTCCACAGTACTCCTCAGCACAATTTTTGTCGTACAAAAATGATCAATATCAACACTTAATGGGACACAAATTCATTTTGAGAGAACAAAAGTGTTTTAAATAAGTGAAAGAACTGCTGGGTTCAGAGAAGAGTGTATCCAAAAGAAAAGGATATACTCGTGCAGCTAAGACAAGAACCCTTTAAAATCACAACTGGGAAAACATTAGATTTTACAAGTAATGAGAAATTAAACGAGTTTGATATAAATATTTCATATATACTTTTTAAAGCAATTTCAACACATATTAAAAACGGCCTGAATAATTAGGATAATTAACATAATATGATTCTTGGTAACTTTTTAAGTAACAAATAATGTAACTTTGTTGTTTAGGAATAGAGCTGATTTCATTGTACTGGTATGCTTATAACTGTACTTAAACACCATTTAAAATAGCATGTAGCAACACCATCCTTTGACAGATGCAATAATATTTTTATTACTTTTTCTGAAACTGATTAAAATAGAGCCATAAGCTATATGTTTGTGCTGCGGTATAATTAGAAGTGGTTTAGTCTAAACACAATCCCAGTATTCAAAAGAATTAAAGAAAACTGTCAAGTCACAGAGGAAAAAAAAAAATCTAGAGACTCAAATTAACTGGCATTTATTGTGATCAGCTATGTCTAAGCTCTTCTCTAAGCTACGTGGTTCACAGTTTCCTAGTGTTCTAGATAAATTAAATTATGCGTGTATTGACCAGTAACTTCCACTGATCAAAATAAGCTTGAACAATGTCTATGTTTAGCTTTTAAACAGAGCACAAAACCCTGACAGGATTTCACATTTGTTTTATTTTAGTTCAATACTCACTCTTCCTAAAGCACTTGTGAGGGGAAGAGCACCAGTAACTGATAACAGGTAGCTAACACCATAAATTTATGCCTTTGTAGTGTATCATCTAATGAAAACGTAGGAACAGCTGTAGGCAATTTCTACTTTTGCATATTTATATTGTGTCTATACTTCCATGTGATAAATACAGTATTATTATTAAGCCTTGCATGTAGGCAGTAGTGAATGCACAATTAGTATAAATGAAAATTCCACACATGACAGTAAGAGTTTGAAGAAACTTAACATTTACAAACTTGCAGATCTTTTATTACTAACTATACAGGCTTGATTAAAATTTAATAGTAAGCTGCCAGAATCTCTCTTTCTGCCTTTTCCTCAAAAAGGTCTCTTTAAAAAAAAAAAAATCCTATATCACAACTGATTCAAAAGACATGACATTCTCCCTAAGCAGCCAGATGTTTCCTTAAAATGTGTGTGTGTATCTATATTACATATAAATGTAACATTCATGATAAATACATATACCACACAATAAACAGTTTTATTAGAAGTGACAAGCACTTGGGATAGTAAAATCTGATTTGCATACACAGGGTCTTTCTGCTGTTCAAACATGTAGTGTATGTAATGAGAGCTCACTAATTTAGAATCAGATGATTTGCAGGGCTTTTTAGAGAACTCATGCACTAGTAAATCTGATACCCTGTAGTATACAAATACATACTCAATAAATGAGAGGGAAGATAAGCTTTCTGACATTGTCCTTGCTTTTTGATTATTTGGCAATTCACAGTAAATGAATCAGCCATCTACATCTCATTTAATGAGAAATATTTCAGATTTGGCAGTCTCCAAGTGTAATGTGACCCACAACCATCAAGAAAAGCTTTTAGGGTGAAAGTTAGTGATACACAGTGTCAGGCTACCAGGTAAATTACCTGTACAATACGTAAGTAAGTCTATGTGCAATCTGCACGGTTAAATGTTATCAAATAAGGTATTATTTACAACAATGTGGAAGAGATTATTATTAGTTATCCCAACTTTAGTAAAAAAACAACTTTGACAAATAATTCCCTTTAAACACTTTCTAATCTGATTTCTAGGGATATTCTCCTTTGAAAGAGGAATTTAGCGCATTAAGTGCAAAAGAAGATTATAGCAATTCAGTTTACTGTAACAGACACTTTTTGCATTTTTCCAAGTTCCTTTACATAGTTATTTCTTAATTGCATTTGATGGCAATTCTAGGTTTTACTTTCCTGATTCCCACTTGACTTCTCAAAGCTGATTTGAGCTATTTTACTTCAGAGTTTTGAGTTACTGTTCTGTGTATTATAGCCACGCTTGTCTACATTCATTTGTTTTATCTACCTCACTTTTTAGTTTTATACAAGTTCAGCCCTGTTTTGGTTTGTTTGTTTGTTTTTTTCTTTGCTTTCCTTTAAACAAATAAAATAAAATTATGCACATCAGGCCACATTCTACTCTCTTTGTGCCCCCTTGTAAGTCTATCAAAACTGCCAGGGTTGGGCATGTGTAAAATAGCCCATCACTCTGGCCATGTATTTTAATGTATTTGACAAGGTATCTCTACACTCTGGACAGACAGTGAATTAGGAAAGGGACAGAAGTTATCACAAAGAAGGCTAAAATAGAAACTGATTGATTCCTTCAACATGAGAATAATTATATAAGCTTTCCCACTCTTCACTGTCAAGTATGTACTTGTGTAGTCATCTCAAAACCCTGCTATGTACAGTGGTTAATTTTAATGCCATGATCCTACAGTAACTGTTTACAAGACATGCAGGGTCCATTTAAGTATTAACAATTTTAATATATCCTATGAGAAGGCCCCATCCTTTATAACTGTTATCACATAACTATTTTTAAAAGCATGTTATATCTTGTCAAAAATTAAAAAAAAATCCTCTAATTCTATTCATTTCTGCTAATTCGTCCTTCTAAGATGAGACAATAACAGGTGAACACTAATACCGAAGTAAACAAAAAAATACTTTAACAAGCCAATCTAAATAAAAGTAAAACTGAACTTGCAGTAATGGTGACCAGTTCTGTTCAATATTAGGTTTTCATAACTTGCATACAATTAGAATTTTTCGCATTTGATGTTTGGTAGACAACTGTTCATTTTAAATGCATTAGTAACTGCAATCTATTCAATTTCAGATAAAGGGTCACTATAGTCCTTGAAAAATTAAAAATAAAATATAGGCAGCTGTCTAAGAAATTACATTGAGAGTTAATCAATGTTTTACATTCAAGTTACAAGTTCGCACAATTTAAAAATCAAAATAAATTTAATTAAATTCTAGATGAGATTTTTTGATTAGCAGGAAAAATGCACAACTCTCTATTATCCAAATGCTCAGATAAATGCAAAAAAACCCCCCCCTACACTTCAGAAATTTAAACATTTAATATTTGATCAATACAAAATGTTACTGTGTTCTAATATTTGAATTATTTTTAAATAGCTTTTTAAGGCTACCTAAACATTTGGTAATTGGTTAAAGATGCTTAACAGTTCAGTGGATAGACACTGCACATTTCTTTCAAAAGTAATGCAAGCTAAATCCTCACTAGTAGCAGATATTTGGAGAATATCTCCTTGAGAGCAAGTGCTCTATCACTTCGGTGGTGGTGGCTGCTAGCTCCTTTTAACTCTACACTGATTTAAGAATGGTCTAATTGCTCTAACATATTTCACATTTTCCAGAATATTTCCCCTTGGTAAACAGATAAACTTGTTCAAGAACCCTCCCAAAAGGTACTTGCTGACAAAAACTGGTTTTAAAGATATAAGAGGTTATAGATACAAAATTTTAAAAACTTATGTTTTAGACTCTGAAATAAAACATCTCTTTTTAACAAAATAACCTTGAACAGTTACAAATAGTGGTTCATTTAGAACATGAGCAGTGCTCTCTTTAACCCATTAATTTTAAAACACATGCACTACCCTGAAAGGAGGAGACTTAAGGGCACCATTTTGACTGACTAGCTGCAGAGGTGGACGACCACTAGAAGTGGCTGCGCTTTGTATGCAGTGCCTTTTGGAATTACTCAAACTTTTTAAAAGTTTCTCAATTTAAATCTCAAAGTTCTACATTGGGAAAATAATTTTTCAGGATAATTACTAAATGAAAAGTACACACCAAGAGACACACTTGAACTAAGCATTCAAGAAAAGTTGAATGCATGTCAATTTAGATTCCTGTATTTGCTGTACTGTTGTAGAATACTGTAGTTATTAACTTTTAAACATGATTGAATAGGATTGATAAGTACCTAAGGAGGCTTTTAATACATTTACAGCTCCCCAGTTTACCTACAAAAAGTAGGGTAACTTTATCAACAACAGCCCGTAGTATTTGCTTCCTCAGGTGTCTTAATTTTAAAAAATCTTGAAAAAATCATAGTGAATCATGTGTAGAACCAGAGCAACATATAATAGAGAAGATTATCTTAACTCTTAGAAGCAAGGCAGCTTTGAAAGTTACTTCTATTTTTATTAAACTCCACATCATCCCTGTAAGAAGAATTCAGTTTTCTACAAAAAGAGAGTAAGTAAGTTTGTAAAAAACAATCTTAAACAACATTTATCTTCTGCTATTATTATCACCATCTGGATTATACCTTAAATTTAAACCCAGTTTAGAAGAGGATCAAATTCTGTGAGAACATCCTTTCCTCTTCCTCCTCGCTATGTCCTGGATTTTGTACTGTGGTTGGATACACTGAATTTACTTTGTAATACATAACTGTAAGTCAAGAAAGATACTCCACAACATGCGCTTCTTTCATGTTGTTATTACCAGTGCCTACACCTATTTTCAGCATTAAAATATTAATGATTTAGAAGCTCTTCATTAGGTAAAAATGTAGTAACACATTAAACACTTCATACTGATGGTCAGAGACACAGTATTTGAAGAGTTCTTAAATACTGTTCTCAGTACCATTAACCAGTTTATTAAAGTTAGTTCTGTACATCTACTACTATCCATCTACCCCGGTACATTAAAAACACCAACACATGGTGTACTGCTATTAATTTATCAAATTTCTATGCATTTCAGGATAATATTACTTCAGTCAATAAAAAGAAGAGACCAGTGTAAGAAATATTTGGAAAGGAACTTTGAAGTATGAATTCTTGCTAACTGTAAAAGACATCTCTAAACCATAAAAGACAGGTTTTGGAAAAATGTTCAATTTCATTCCTTTATAAAAACTGATTAATCTTTCTTCCTTAATGAGCCTTTTTTCCTAGCCTAAGAGTAGTTAATGTGATTTAATTTTCACAACTGTGAGTCACTGGAAAACATTGAGATTTCTTCCAAAATCTCTAACCACAAGACTATCCTAGTCAACAAATACTGTACAACAGCTTCTTTGGTCACACTTGCAGAAAAGGTAGGGATCATTTGCGAACACATGCTATTCAACACAGAGGGCTATCACAACTGATACTCAACTTCTACAAGTTCAAAGAAAACATTTGCTGAAATAGCCTCCCTACAAGTTCAGTACTCCGTCTTCCCTCTCGAGAACCACATACCTGTATTCAATTTTTAATCTAGAATTAAATACAAAGGCTACAAAAACAGGGCATGTGTAAAGGAAACATCATAACTCCTCATAAAGATACCAAATTGCCATGTTAAGAGGCGATGTTAATTTTTAAAACAGGATATTTCACTGAAAATTAAAATACAAAGGAGGTAATAGGGACAAATGGAGCATTTCACATCATTACAGTCAAACATTTACAAGTTAAAAATTAAGCAAAAAACTGTATCAGCCAGAACCCATGCTAAAAGCATGCATGCACACACACATGCACACATATACATGAAACTAGACCGCAGTTAGGATGATTTTTCTTTTTTTAAACAAAGCCAG
The DNA here is from genome assembly GCF_000690835.1 of Fulmarus glacialis. Taxonomy (NCBI): domain Eukaryota; kingdom Metazoa; phylum Chordata; class Aves; order Procellariiformes; family Procellariidae; genus Fulmarus; species Fulmarus glacialis. Next base: position 41,637 of record NW_009225210.1, read on the forward strand.
AGGCAATTCTTCCAAGTGATGTTATAATTACACAGCTAAGGTGTACTTGTAAAAAGCCCCTAGTTTGGCCAATTAAAACCTACAGTTATTTTCACTACTTTCAAAACCTTTTGGGACTGTTCGGAAGATTTAAGTATAGAACAAGCTCTACAATACTTTTTAACAAACTCGGGTGTCCCCAACAAAACTGAATTTATTCAAAGTAAAAATAATGCACTTCACAACTTTTACAAAATGTCTCTGAAACTGCCCTATGCACATAGGTCTCCTCCCAGGGAATTCATAGCTAGCAGAACACCACAAGGTTTTAATATTAAACAATCTGAGACTATTTCATTTCTGCAACACCCATTCCAAAAAACGCTCTCCAAAACACAGCATTTTAATTAACACACCAAGAAAACTCCCCTGAAGACCTGCTACACACAAAAGAATTGCTTTGATCCCAACGAATCTGCATGTTCTCCCCTACTATTCTGTCTTAATTTATCAGACCAGGGCCGATTTGATACCTTTCCATTAAAAAAAAAAAAAACAACGAACCATCCCTCTGCTAGAGGCAGAGGTGCTGCAGAGGTGATGATAACCCTAGGAAAAGAGAAGCTGTCTCTTTAAAATGCCCTGCTATGTCCCTGATCCCACGTGGAACCAACATCAGCAGCACTTTCGCATTAACTTCAATGTGAGGCGAGGCGAGGCATCATTATTTTACATAAATAAAACGAGGAGACTGCAAAATACATTCTTTGTAGGAGACAAACAGGTGAACTGAACGTGCCAGGGAAACCAGCAACCACCGGCAGACAAGGTGCCCTGCCCCTGAGCCCTCTCTGCTTTCCCTATGGAGCATTACCTCAACCCCACACTACACTGAAGAATCCAGTTTAAATAGAGGAGGGAGCCACCAGGAAAACTTGAAATTCAAAGGCAACGAAAACGCACTTTATAAACCGGAAAGGTTTACTCTTTGCCTCACACATCCTAATTAGATCAGGAAAGTGACACTACAAAGGCATTACATTCCGGTCAAAAAAAAAAAAAAAAAAAAAAAAAAAAGAAAAAAAAGAAAAAATAGACAGAGGAAAAGAAAGGAGCCCCCATCTCCAAACGCCCCCCAAACATACAAAAAAGCATTAAAAAAGGAAGTTATAAAGCAGCACATACAGCATTTATCTTATCTAGGATCACTCCACATTACCCCCAAGTTATGCACTTTCTGCACTATCATCTCCCCCTACCTCTCTCTCCTGAAAGGGATTTTCACGTTTTCTCATTGTCGGTGGCGAGTTATAAGAGGCTTTTGCCTTTCTAAAGAATTCATCAACAAAAAAAAATAATAAATATTAACTCCTTGCTCCCTGAAACCTTAAAACGGTCTCGGGAAGACACGGGTTTTATTCTGTTACCTTGAGGAAGAAAAGGGGGAGCAGCCCCGATTTTTAGGTATTTTTTGGCATTTTTTTCTGATTTTTATTTTGTTATATGCCTCAGTTCTCCCTCCATTTTGGTTGTTTATGATACTGACAACAAGCTGTCCCTGCTCTCTCTCTCTCTCTCTCCGGATCTCTCCTGCTTTCAGTTAGCAAACCCCCCTCCCCAATGCAACACGACTCGGCACTTACTTGGGTTCACACTTTTCTCTAAACACACACCGATGGGGAAGGGAAAAGCTTCTGGGCCACTCGGAGGGGGAGAGCAGGCAAATTCGTTTCTTTATTACGAAAAAAAAAACTTTTGTCCAAAAAACGACGGGAAAGGGGGGTCGAGTGCCCCAAAGTCACCCCGGACCCCCCCGAAGACGCGCCCGCCAGGTCCGGGGGACACCCCACGGGTAGCCGGGTCCGCGGGGGAAATTTCTGTGCGAAATTCGGCCGGTTTGAGGCGGGGGGCGAATTTATATTAATTTTTTCCCTCATTTTTCGGCACCGCGGTCTCTAATGTCTT
>NW_009225211.1:0-58622 GCF_000690835.1 Fulmarus glacialis
GATGGCTCCTGGGATGGGCCTGGGAGCATCCCAGGAGGGTTTTCTTTGGGCTCCCTGTGCTCCTCTGCAGGTGTGCAGACAAGCTTTTATCACTTATCCTGACAGGGCAGTCTGCAGTTACTTCTAGGTAGCGATGTTGGTAGTGCTACAAACAGACCTAAGGCAAAAAGAGAGAGCTACCAGCAGCATCTCTAAGGCTAGCAGATGGTACAGGATGAATTGTGGAAAAAGAAAACTGTATAATGATCTAGGAAAAATTATTCCTCTATACATTTAGAGATGGGGGGAGGGGGGAGTTAAATGGGTAGTGCTTCTCTTAGCTATTAAACTTCATTATGTTTCTTACGGGAATTTTTTTTATAAAATATATTATGAAGAGCTTGTGTCATTTCATATTTACAGTTTCATCATGCTAATACCTCAATGTTGCTATTCTTTACTTCTGAACATAATGTTGCAGTGTACTTAAATTTTTTTTTTACTTTGCATTTGTCATGAACTTTTCTTTGCTTTTGTAACAGTGACTTATTTTCTTTTAACTTTTCAGATTATTCAGATTATGAAGATAGTTCTGTTGAATTCTTGGACAGGTGCTCCTCTCCATTAACACGGTCCTCGGGGAGCTCTCTGACTTTGCGCAGCATGTTCTCGGAGAAGAATACATCATACCAGTATCCAAGAGCTATCTTGTCTGTTGATCTTAGTGGAGAAAGTAGGTTGGCTGAACAGCAACTTTCAGTTTGTAGGTTTAATTCTTTAAGAAAGAGAATTTTAAAGGAAATAATTTGGTTTGTGTTTGGGATTATAGCTATAAATATGGTGACTGATTTATACTTAGTTCATCTATTTAAATCAAAATGCTTACACTCCTCAAGCTGTTCTGCATTGTACTTGCTTTGGTTAAGTGTTGCTACTCTGCTTCTGAGGATACCACATTAAAGGTATTTTGCAGAATTTATCAAGAAATCTAATATACCAGCAGTGTGTTTGAGAGCAATTTTTTGCTATACACAGGTTAAGATTTTTAACTGCTAAACCCCCCTATATTTCTGTAAAGTATCACATCTCTGCACACACAGTTTCACATGTATTTATTTTTACTAGACCTTTCAGATGTGGAGTTCTTGGATGATTCCTCTACAGAGAGTTTGTTACTTAGTGGTGATGAATACAATCAGGACTTTGATTCAACTAACTTTGAAGAGTCTCAGGATGAAGATGATGCTCTCAATGAAATTGTTAGATGCATTTGTGAACTGGATGAAGAAAATGGCTTTATGATTCAGGTAAAGGAATTGGCGGGGGGGTTATATTTTCCATTTGAATTTCTTACTTGTGATGTGTTGGAGACTGAAGTTATGTAGAGAGCTGTAAATAGAAGTGAACAGTAACAAAATATTTCTATGTTCTGCACTTGGCATGACTCTGTTCGGTGTATGTAGAACTATTACTCTAGGATTGGGTTTCTCTAACAAATCCATATATAGAACAGGTTTGTAAGGAAAGGTAACCTTTTTCTTCATAGCGAGCTGATAAATTTGGAATAAAGTATCCTTTCCCGCACACAAATCGTCGCTTCTGTCCACAGACTATCCCGATTATACCAGCCCTTCTGCTTTTGCCCTGGTGCTTTGCAGTACCACTCTGCTGACTGTAAATGTACCTCAGCTGTATCCAGGACCTCTGCTATACAGATGTTAATATTGTCAGTAATTGTGATGGGTGTGTGATGTGCATGCTTCATCTTTAAAATAGCAGTTCTCAAACTAAAAGTCACTAGCTGGTTTTAGAAACCGCTATGAATTTAAATCTTACTTGGTGTAGAAAAAAGTGAAGAAGATTATACAGTGTCTGCATAGCATTCAGGTGCTGATGGCTTGCAACTACTGCTGCTTATTTATTTCTACTCAAATGAGGGGAACATTTCCCATCTAGTAATGAATAACTTAAAGTCTTTGTCTCAAGCAATTCATGTTATAGTGATTAGATTAGGTGCAAGCAACAGTGAGGAAGATCTCAGTTGTCAGTAACTTTAAAAAAAGCCATGAACTTCCTGTGGTTTTTTTCCCCACTCAAAAAACAGGTTTGTATTCAGCTATTAATGTGGTACAGTTTCTGTTGAATATGTGGAGCTTTTTTAGTTGAGATTTGAAGGAAGCGAGTATGGCTGTCCCGTGTTAATGGACTTAAAGTCTTTGGTAAAGTCTTTGGGAAATGACAGAAATGCCTGAAAATGAAGGACACAAAGACTGTCCCTGGGAACACACTGAAATGCAGTGCTGTGTTGGCGGAACTAAGCAGGAGTTCAGCTATGGTAATAATGTGGAAAAATGGACTGGTGTAGAAATCTTTGGAGAGAGGAGAGGAAACTGTAGCCGTAATGGTACGACAAGAGGAAAAGTGACTTCAGTGTTTTAAATAGGTTGATGCTCAAAAGCATGTCAAAGCAAAGAGGAGAGACTTTCAGTAGTAAACCAGTAGATATTTAGAACACAGGCAAATACTGAGTTGAGAAAGGGAAATGTATTTTTAAGTGGTAGTTTCCTGCCTGTTTCTAAAGTCCAATGACAGCCTGATTTTTTCCTCTTCATGCCTTGTCTCACTGAAAGCAACCAGTTTGCTGTTTCTAGGCCCTCATGTCTTACCACTTCTATTTTGCTCTCCTATTCTCTTGTTTCTCCTCTTTCATTTTCTCTTCATTTTCTTTTTCTTTTAGATTTTCCATTGGTGCGATATTAAAAACACATCTTTCTAGCGCACTGGAGAGATGCTTTGTAAATATAAATAATTAAACTGAAGAGTTTTCTACTTTTCACTGTTATGCTGTAATGTATTACATTATCTTTCTACTTTACTGTAATATTATACTCCTGTCTTATGTTTCACTACTAAATATTTAGGTGCTAAAATACTGAATGTTGTAATAAAATATTATTAAATATTACATCTTCAATTTCTTTTTTTTTTTTCCAGTCTGGAATTTGTGTTTGAGGTAACTTTCGAAACTAGAGCTATTTTTCAGCTCGATGTCTTTGCCTACCCAAACACAAATTGCCCAACTAAAATAATCTTACTCAAACCAGCTATTTAAGTTAAACTGCTGTTCTCTGCATTTTGACGATACAAGAAATAGCTTCTGATTTTTGAATCTACTTATCTCAGTTATAGTTTTTGCCTTTGTTTTTTTCTGACATCAGTGTGAAGAATGCTTGTGTTGGCAGCACAGTGTATGCATGGGACTGTTAGAGGACAGCATTCCAGAGCAGTACATCTGTTATATCTGCAGAGATCCACCAGGTATGGGTAAACCACCTTTATCTGTAGCTGTCTGCTTGGGATATTTAAGCAGAGATGTTACGCATTGCTTAAATTGTTAAAGCTTTGTCTGTTTTGTGTTATCTGTTATGCTTCTTTGGGGCAAGTGATCCTACGTTTGGCTCTGAGCAGAAAACTTACTTTCCTGTTAGTAACATCTTGTTCAGCTATGCTAAATCTTATTCGTGATCTTTATTATCGTCGCTTTAGTTGTTGAAACTTAATTCCCCCAAAACCTTAGCACTTTTTCATGTCGTTGTAGTCTGAAAAGTCTTTCTAAACAAATCATTCTTGCTCAGCAATCTGTTTTGCCTATGCTTGGAATCACACTTGTTCATTTAAATGCTGTTTTAGACAAAAAGGATTCATTACCATAGTACACTCAAATATGCTGTGGATGTCATTTCAAATTAATTGCAATTTTATAATGTTTGCATTTGACCAGAATTGTGTAAATACAGGTGTGGAACTGAATGTGTAAAATATGAAAAAATCTAGCACTTGTTATGGTAAATGATAGTGCACAAACAGCACATCTTGACTTAAGATTGTTAGGATAAGTTTGAAATGGTAAGAATTAGGAAAAGTCTATTTACTTTTAAACTGAATACATTTGATTAGGAAGATGTTGATTTAAAAATGATTCTGTCCATAAACCCATTTTTCATAGCAGTTATTTGGAGAAAAACTACATGATTTGGAAGAAAGTTTTTAGTATTTTTCCTGACAATTGATACAAACGCACATACATGTCTTCTGGTGAAATATCCAACAGTCCAGCTGTTTCAAAAGGGCAATGAGACTACACCCTCAAATTTACTTTCATTCTGAATTTAAGAAATGAAATCTGAAAACTGTTTGCAGATGTATAAAACAGGACAGTTTTTATTAGTTATTTTTGAGAAGAAAATTTAGGAAAATAGAGCTGGAAAGATGATGTGACTTTTTCAGTTTGCCCCAATCTGAATCTAAGTTGATGGTATAGAGTCTTGTTTGATAGTTCTGTGTGGTGTACTCTTTGAGCAGTCAAGCTTTTTCTTATTAAAACCAACTAATTTGTCTTGTGTTCTTTCCCTGCACTGTACTAGGTACTTCGTTATCCCCTGCTATGCACAGACTGTGTCCCTAATTTTTATCTTCTCTCCCTTCCTAACCATTACTTCTTTTCTTTCTATGTCAGGAGAAAAAGGTCATTCACAATGTCAGTATTTTAAAGTGTATTGGGATAATGGGCAGAAAGGAGATAGACAGGGTATTCTCCTGAAAGGTATGGAGGGCTTCCATCAACCCATTCTTTGTTCTGTATATGATGATAGTCTGATATGAAATTGAGTGTAAGATATTGCGGTCTTAGTCAGTCTGTTTGTCTGGGTTCCTCATTATAAACAATAATACTGGAATAATTAGCATTATACATTTCTAGTTTTGTTTTTTGTTGCCTTTTTTTTAATTTAAATAGTTATTAAGTTACTATAGAAGCATTAGCTAAATACTTATTCATGCCTATTGGGTTAAGATCATAGATGTTGCCATAGCATGGGAGACCTAAGGCCCACTTACATCAGTACTCTGTCTAGTAGTGTCTGGTAAAGGCACCTCAAAGGAGAGCGTAAGAACTCTGCTGTCAGGTAACTTTGAAATGTCTGCTTTTCATGAAGCCTTCTCCTGGCTTCTTATAAATAGATATTGACTTCAGTATTGAAACAAAATATTTGTCTTTTAGAAACAAACTAGGTATTTTGGATATGTCCATGTAAAATCCACTCTCTAACATTTCTCTGGTAAGTTAGGTTTTCTTTTTTTTAAAAGTAAGCTGCAGTAGTTAGTGAAATAAAATGCCAATTTAAACATTTTTTTGCAGTTAGATTGATAATAGCACAGTTATTAGTATTCTGTACTTTGATTGCAAAAGTGATTAGATTTTCATTTCAAATGCCATTTAAAGAAGTCTTGAGATTTCAGGTTTATTTTTGTTTTCATAAGTGTTAAGAGTTTCCTCTTAATCCATGAAAACTGAATTTTAATATATTAATAGCAAGACCTTGAATCATTCTTTCATGGATGTTAGGAGACATTTAGGAGAGTACAACATATAATTATAGCACTCTAGTTTTAAATACAATTCTGCTGTGGCTTTAGATGCCCTCAAATTTGTTTATTGCTTACCCCAGGTCAGAGGTGGAGTGCCAAATATCTTTATGATAAAGACTGGCTAAACAATGGACACATGTGTGGATTATCATTTTTGAAAGAAAACTACTCTCATCTTAATGCCAAAAAGATTGTGTCAACACATCACCTACTGGCAGATGTATATGGTGTAACTGAAATACTGCATGGATTGCAGTTGAAGATTGGGATATTAAAGTAAGTATCAGTCCAGGGTTTATTCTCCATCTTTATATATTTAAGTAGCAGAGACTACCATTGTTCCATATGCATTATTCTCTCACATTAAAGTTCGTTCTTCCATAATAGTTTAAATAATTCAACAGCAAGATGTAGAATGCCCTCAGTTTCAGTGGGAGTTAGGTGTTCAACACCTAGGTGGATCTGGTATATTGGGATTATTGGTGATTTTTTTAAATTTTTTTTTTCAATTTTGGGTTAAGGGACATTCTGGATTTATCCTAAATTGATAAGTGACCTAGGAATACTTGCATATTTGATAACGGTGCTTATCAATAGCTGTGATCTAGCAGAAACGGATGCTTAATAGTTCAGTGCTGTAAGTGGTATTTTCTATGACTTGCTTTTTTTCCTCCCCTTCGTTGCAGAAATAAGCATCACCCAGACCTTCATCTCTGGGCTTATTCAGGGATGCGAAAAGAACAAGAACAAATAACTGTTGGGGTAGAGAAGAAGTTAGTGACTTTGCCAGATGCTGTTAATCCAACTGAAAGGACGTGTCACAGTCAGAACCATAAAGAACCGTCCAGTATACCCCAGAAGATGGAAGAAACATACATCACAAGTGAGCACAGTTACCAAAAACCACAGAGTTTTGGTCAAGACTGCAAAACAGTCACTGACCCTGTGAGCTCAGATGATGAAGATACAAGTAGTTTTGAGGAAGATCAGGAATTTCACACAGAGAATAAAAACTGTTTACAATATTCTTTTAAAGATGATGGCATGAATGAGCAGGTAAGTATCATTCTTCATCTGGGAAATTTCTCAGCTGGAAAAATATGTTCAATCTGATAAAACTCAAGCACATACAAGTGTTTAGAAATGTTCATTGTTACAAGTTGACATATTCTATCAAATAAGTCAGCAGAAATCACTAGAAGCAAGTTGGGTCACTGAAGTAGTTTCAGGTGAAGTATACCCATTTCAGCTGGTGAATGAAATGCAAAGTATAGTTAAAGTATTGCCTATGCAAAAACTGTTTATGCTGAATCCAGTGTTTCGGGGAAAAACAAAAAATCCTATGCTTAAAATGCAGAGTCTTGAAACAGAACTTACGTGGTTTTTGCGAGGTGAGGAAAACGGGACAAGTTTTCTTTTTTCTCTCAATTCTGTTTTCTACATGTGGGTTTGTTGTTGTTGTTTGTTAAACTGATATTTGTAATAATGTTTATTATTGTACCATATTCTTCTTTTAATAGCAACACTATCTAGAATTCTGTCCACAAGTAATGATTTACTGGCCAACTAATTTCGCCTCGTGTGCAACTTGTTTTGAGTCTTTTATATTGCGTATTTCTTCTAATGAAATGTTTCACAGGTTTTTAGTCAGGATTATATTTGGCTATTTAAACATCTCTCTCTCATTTTTGCATTAATGGTTTGAATACATTACTTTGTGGAAAAGGTCTGAAACTTGCTAGTCTGGTTTTAGTGAAGAGTTCTCTTTGAGCAAAAAACAAAGTGAAACAAACCTTTCTGTTTTCTACAATACCAACTGTGTGAGAATAAATCGCCCAACTCATCCCCCTTTTGAAGTACACTTTCTGGTGTGGAAGAAATGAGTAAGATACATCTCTTTTTTTTTTTTTAATTTTAGTTTTAAATGTGGCATGTAAGCTGTATAATCTGAATGGGAAATTTTGGCTCATTCTATTTAGAAATAACTGTTTGTATGCTAAATCGCATGATTATATTCAGGTTGTATAGTAAGGAGACATGCAGCAGTGTGAAAATAACTTTCCTTCCAACAGTAGCTTAAATTATCACTGTAAATAGTATAAATACATTTAGAATTAAAAGAAAATATCTGTGAGCAGTGAAACAAAACTAATGTTTCCTTCAGAGACTAAAGCATATATCTAAAAAGCTAGGTGCTCTCTGTTTTTAAACCAGGAAGAGATCTGTTTGGGGCAGTGTCAGAGTACTCTTTCCTTTGGGACACCTTAGTTCACCTTGTCACTAGTCAGCCTTGATATCTGAAATAAGGCTTTCTGTCTAGACTTAATACGCATTGAAAAGCTCTCCTTGGTTTCTCCGTGAACCTGTTTGTACTTACCTTAAAACCATGATGACACTGACAGTGAAGTGCCATTTTTATGTGAACTGACTTCTCTGTAAGGTGCCTTCTTCACCTCTCCTTGTCAAAGTTCTGATTGGGGCTTTGGATTCTCCTTTCTAGCATCCTGCAGAACCTTGAATATTCTGGCTTTCCATACTGTTTTGTCTTATCCTAATCTACAGTTCTATTACATATCTTCTTTTCACTTATAAACAGTGTTCAGATTGACTATTATCAAGTCCCTTTTTGGACTATGCATTATCTTTAAAATTGTCGTTTCCTTGTTCTTGCTTCTGAAAGCATGAGCCTTCCTCACCTGAACCTCCTGTTTATTTCTTCTTCACAAGCTGGATCCTGTACTCTGCTTCTCTTACTACCCCTGCCAGGGCTCCGTGATTGCCTACATTGATCTCTTAGCTTAGAGGAGGACTTGTTTGATCTTGTGGGTTTTTTTCCAAGGAGCATTAACTAGCCATTTGAATAAATACAGAGGTCATTAACAGGAAAAAAAAAAAATCTTTTATGATGTTATTTAGATATTAAGTTATTTAACTTTAAGATTTTCTCTAACTTACTGCAGTGGGCATCTAAAAGATTCACCTAACAGATGATCTTGGTTTTAGAATTATGGACTTGGGTCCTCATACAGCAAGGGAAAAATTGCGTTCTTCTCTCATGGTTTTAGAGAGGGTCTGAAAATTAAGTAAGAAATAGGGCATTTCTTGTTTACGTTGGAAATATCATTTATAAGATTGATAACAGTCTGAACAGTGAAAACACTGTGGAGGCCAACCTGATGTTTTGAGAGAAGAAAGATTTTATCTGAAAGGTTTGAGAGATTATATGAGCTTTTATGGCTTTTCAAATCTATCTTTGATAAATAACTCCTTTAATGAATATTGTGAGTATTAACAATATTTGTCCTCCAGGACTTGCTCATAAAGCTGCCAGCAGGTCGGTCCAAGTTTGATGTTTTGTTTTTTTTTTTTCATTGATTTTAAGTCTTAAAAAGAAATTTGGTTTGGTTTTTTTTTTGCTGAAGTAGTAACTTAAAATCCATCAGTCCCTATTTTCTTCTTCCCCTCTCTTCTCACTCTTCCCATTCTTGACTGGAGGAAGAAATAGTTTAAGAAAAAAAATGGTGTTAAGTCTGTTATTACGTGACGTGGAAAAAAATTAGCTGAGCACTTCATCAGACAAGTGTATTAATAAGATAAAAATCACTCCTTGCTCTGGCATTTGCCATGAACTGACACACTGTGAGCACACGTATCCAGTGTTCTAGTCCCTAAAATAGAATCATCAATAGTGAAAGAACTTAATCAGATATGGAGTCATAGTGGATATAAAATGTAAACTGTGAATCCTGCTAATTAATGGAGATGCTGAATATTTTAATTCATTAGATCCGATGTAAGATCCGATGTACTTCCTTTAGTCATTTCCATTAGCTGAACGTCAAATACAGAAAGATGAGGAACTTGTGTATTATCTCTGACTTGCTATGAACATACTAATTATTTCAGAGAAGTCAGTCTTCTTCAGATACTATGTTTGCGTAACTCTGCATGTTACTGCCCTTGTAACTATCCCTGAACATGTTCAATTCTGTCCCAGACTTGTGCTTGCAAGTTACATGGGACCATAGCAATGGTAGGAAGAGAAGTCTTTTGCCTTAATCAACAAATAGAACGGCCAGCTTTTTTGTGCAAAATAATTACTTTTGACATCTTGGATATTACTGAGTTTTAGGGAGTTTTCCTTCATTCTCTGGCTAAAGTTGAAACGAATCTTAGGGTTTTGTACATTTTTGGTGACGGTAGAGCAATGCAGTTCAGCACTTCATAATTTAAGTCACAATTTATATAAAAAGGGCACAGAAATGCATTCTGTCTTACTGCATTTAAACAAAGTGCTTGAGCTGGTAAACTTTACCTCTTGCCTCACTCCCCCAGTGCTACACATGCTCATTTGTATGGAATTTGCATTTTGTTTGGTTTAGTCTATTGATGTGTCATGGTAAACGGCTTTTTTGAGTATGCTTTTTGTCAAGTAGACAGAAGTACAATTCTGAAACAGCATAGCTTATCGTGTGACTCAAGTGTTGAAATCAACATCAGAAATTAAAAAAAAAAAACAACCCAGAACAGAACAACCCTTTTAAATGGCAATTTTTTTCTTTCTGTTGCTCCTATGAAGAATTCCGCTGAAGGAAACACTGTGTTTGTTTGTAATGAAAGAAAAGGCTCAGAAGAACAAGTGGACACACATCTTCAATGGCAGCTAAATCTCCTTACCCATATAGAGAATGTACAGAATGAAGTCACCAGCAGAATGGACCTGATTGAAAAAGAAGTTGATGGTAACTGCATTGCCAGATACTTGTTAATACACCTGTAAAAGCATCTTTCATAGCCACTGTGTTGAAAGTGATCTGAGGCACTGAGGATGGGTTTTTAAGAATTGTATTCAAATCTGGGTACCCAAAATTATAACCAGAGCTTGTACCCTTGATCCCTCCACCCCCTTCCACAAGTTTTGAATGCCCAATGAAGTAGCTGAAGCACTCAGGAACCCTGAAAATTTAGCTCAAGTTTGTGATACTAGACAGACTTCAGAAGGCTTAGATAACTTGTCTAGTCTTTGTCCAGATACGGGTTATAAAGCTGATGGATTTTTATATGCGTGGAGTGTTTTTGGCTTGATTGTTCTAGTATTTGACAATATTTAGGAAAAAAAAGATGGGTTCATTCTGGCTTCAACTTTGGTTTGCTGTATATTAGTAAATAACTGGTTTCAGGAAGACAAATCAGGCTTCATGAGAAAACTTGAATGAGATTATAGTGTAGGAGTAAATATTACAGCACATAAGTTTACTCACCAGTCATAGAAATTAAGAATGAGGGGAGCGTGTAGTCTAGTCATAGGAGTCCTTAATTATCTTTTGACAAATAAAGTTGTCTTATTCCTACTTGCAGTTTTACTTCAATATTCCTGCTTGTGTTAGGCGGTATTTCTAGGCTAACAGGGTTGACCTTTTCCCTTCTCTGTCTCTACAAGCATGGAAATTCCTTGAAAACATTTGTTGAAGATTGGAAAACCATTCTGTAATCTGGACCTTGTAAACAGGAGCCTGTTAAAGTGACAGAAGCAAGCCTTGCATTTAAGGATTGCATTTTCTGTTGCAGAACTGTCATAGCTAGGTCATGAACTGAGGTTTCTTTTATGTGTGTAGATGGTAAATTGTTAGCCCAGGGTATAATTTGCTCCCAGGTACCTTTTTATAGTAACAATCAAATCAGAAGATATGTTTGGATTGTTTGAGTGAAACACGGAATTGGTTGGCGTTTCCCTAATAAAAAATTTTTCTGTTAAATAAAAATCACAGCCTCCGTATATTTTCTCTTATAAAAGACAGAGAGTAAGAACAAAAAGGTTTAATTTTTATGAAAACTGTTTCTCGAAGACTTATTCTAATCAACTTCTTCCTTTTCCTTCTGTAGTTTTAGAAAGCTGGCTTGATTTCACTGGAGAACTGGAACCACCAGATCCTCTGGCAAGATTGCCTCAGCTCAAGCGACGTATCAAACAGCTCTTAATTGACATGGGAAAAGTACAGCAAATAGCAACGCTTTGCTCTGTATGACAAAAGGAAGAATAAAGAAATAAAAATAGGTTCTTTACAGTGAATTTTCTTACTAGCCACAAGACTGACAGGAAGACAGCAAAAAGCTGAGCATTTATCTGGTTCTTTGCTGATTACATTAATAGCCTGAAGCTTTAGAGAGGGGAGAGGAAATTTTAGAGTAAGGAATCTGTTATATTGAAAATCTGAATATTCAATGTCCAGGCTTCAAAATGTACTATATTACATATAGAGAAATGTTGATACGATTTTAACACGATAAACAAGAAAATCCCCACATACAAGAAAGTTGAACAAACAACAACTCTGTGAAGAACAATGCTACTATTTTGAAACCTTTGGCAAAAAATTCTAAATTGGCAGAATTCAGCTGACAAAATTCTTGGGAACTTTTTTAATGAATTCCTCTTATCTTGCTAGTGAAAGATAGACACAGAGATCTGTATCCTCTCTACAAGGAAAGTTTTTAGATTATTTCCTTCTCTCATGAATGTTCAGGAAAATGAACATACTAGCTTTGATTTTTGAAAGAAATTACTTATCATGGTCTCCTTTTTAAAGTATTTTTTTAAATAGAAATCCTTATTACAGCACCCTTAGGCTCCTTTAAAACGTAAGTGGCAAATAGTAGTCAGATGTGCCAAATAATATTAAAACCACTGGGGTGAGAGTTTGATTATGACTTACATGAAGGTTTTTTCCAAAGTCCTACTCGGTGCCAGCAATCCATCCAAAATTGTATCTAGTTTATATTTTTTTATGTTCTATTGCAGTATTCAGGATTCCAGGTACAATTTTTGTCCTGGGTAGCTCTGTTCTGGTGTTGGCCCTCTGAAACTTTACCATCCTCAGCTGGGATGAGGAATGACAAGAGCAGCAAAACTGTCTGTGGCTGTGAATATACTAAACCACTAGAAAAAATATCACAAGATACATTATCCAAGATGTTTTTATAAAATCTTTTAGCTTCAGTGAATGAAACGTCATGAAACCAAAGGCAACCTACTTGCTCTGTTAGCTCTTGCTGGATTTTGAGCACAGGACTTTCCCTGTGCTTATAAGTTGCCACTGTACCCAGTGCTACATACATATTTGTATGTGTATGTATATGTGTATAGATACACATGTACATATATACATACTAGATACATTTATATCTACATGTCTAGTTTTATTACAATAGACTATAAGAACTGGTGGTTAACATGAAATGTTACCTTTTAACAAGCAGTTTCTAAAATTGAAAATAATGTATGTACAGGTTTTGAAATTTGTAAAATATGACTGTTAAAAGGAGGCTATTTAACTGATGACATTAAGATACTTGAACATTTTATGCCTCACGTCTGTTTATCAGTTCTAGTTATCTGTATAAATGCATTTTAGAACCGATAGACAGTAAACTTGAATTTACCTTTTGATAAGAGTACAAGCCACTGTACATTCAAAAATTATTTAAATTTGCAAACACACTGTTCTATATGTAAGGTACTGTATGTAAAACTGTTTATTAAAACTATTCTGCATACTCTACATTTTCCATTTTTCTTCCTGATCTACATACAAATGTAAAAAAGAAGTGATTGTTATAATGTACAGACCATCAAAAATCAAAAAATCTTCAAATGCCTTTTGAGGATGCATAAAATTGAAAAAAGTGCCAAAGATGGATTATCTGGGAAAGACTTTGCAACCAGTGCGTTGAACTTTCATGATAAAACCATTATTGAGAAAGAAAGCAGCATGGCTGGTTCATTGCTAAAATAAACCTACCCTGACATTTCCCGTCTGTCTGTCATGTCTGAAGTGAGTTACCACTCTTGATGTCCAAAGCAAAATGTAAACCCCTGTTATAGAGTGATTGCTATTTAAAACATCTTGCCACATCAAGCTTATAGGAGACATTACAGAACTGCATGGTAACATGGAAGTTAATTATGGAATCATGATTGGCAACTTCATCATGCAGAGAGAACACAAGAGCTGAGGAGTTGTTGACATTTTTATAGCAACTGCTAATAAATAAAATACTGTGTTATATAGTTGGATGCTTAAATAACTGCTTCAAACAATATTAATAGTTGAGTGACCTACTTGCTTTTGGATATGTGAGACTTTTTAATATATTATCCACTTGCTGCATATCCTTGAATGTGGTACTGTGTGTACTGTATAAAGAAGTATAAATCCAGATGAATTACTTTGAAACAAAGTGGAGTGTATTTACATAATTTATACAGCATACACTGTAGCAATAATGCAATGTGTGTGCATGCGTGTGATGTAATATAATTGTAAATGTTACTGAAGGTGGAGGTGGACTGAGAGATTCCAGGTGGGAGGACGGAGGTGTCTTTCTTCGTGCAGAGTTGGAGGAATAGTATCCTGAAAAGGAAATAGTAAGGTCAAAGTTGCCCTTGCAGCTTTAACTTGTCTCCTGTTTGTATATTTAATGGTCTCTAAATTTATGTGAGTATGTAATTTTATCCCTCAGGATCCTGCCTTATTCAGGATGGACTGTGCTTACAAAGATGAATGATCTGTTTAGTATTTTTTTATCTTCATTTCTTGTGTAGTCATATATAAAAATTCCTGCAAGTATTCATATCTTCATACAATCTCAGTGTCCTTATGGACAGTGCTGTGATACATTGTGTATTGCTTGAATGCTTCACAAACTTGTCTGAGTTTGCTTTCTCAAATTGTGATGTTAGTCTGTAACTTGTGAACGTTAGTTTTGGCCCCAGTTTCTCAAGTATTCAAAGGTTTGGGATGCTTTTGAAGTTTTTTCCTTAAACACTTACAAGTCAAGTGCCATAAAAATGCTAAGTGTTTTGCACAGAATGTAATCTACAGTTGATTGCTTTGCTCGTGTGCCAGTCAAACCCGATGTGATCTGGTTCATACCAGTATTTCTTCTAGTTGGCCTTACTGAGAGGATCTTTTTCCTGTAGGCATCATTTTCCATCTGTCTTCCTGCCTCCTCTGTAAATAAGCCAGGGATCTATTTGCAACATCATTTATCGGGGCGTTAATTGCAATTACTTGTGCTGTATGATGAAGGAAGTAGACCTTCTCTGAGGAAGAAATAGTATATGGCGATGTAAGGACTGTTTTTGATACATGTGCACTGAAAGGTAAAATTTTAAAATTTGCAGCCTTCTTTTAACTTAATATAAGTTCTTAATAGTAATAAACAAAAGGGAAATGCCATTGTACAGAAGGCTTGTGTGATTTCACATGGCTAAATAGCAAATTTGTGGAGCCTTTAAATGCCCAGCTTTTTGTCGGAGAGTTTTGGGTTTGTTTTTTTTTTTTTTCATGGAGATACCAGGGTGATTCATTTCAAAGCTGCCTCCTTCCTGTGACCATCCCTTATGCATCTACATCAGGAATTCTGCGTTTTCAGTTGCAGCAATGGCAGTAGGACATCAATATTGCAGTCATAAATGAAACGTAGTCTTGGTGACATGATTAGGTGTCACATGATGGGGCTGCCTATGTTTCAGTTACAAAATGGAGGTACTTCAAGTCATATGGCAGGCAATGGGTTGGAAGATGCTTCCTTGGCTAGCTGTAGGTTGAGTAGTGCCCATATTTTGGATATTCTGGCCTTAGATCTTTGTGCAGCTATGGAGTAATTTACAGTGGTAGAAGCCTGTTGTCCTCTTCAAAACAGTTGAAGAAGACGGGTTGCAATTTTCTGATCTCAAGTATTTGCTGGGTGGCAAAGAACTGAAACTGTTCTTCCATGGATGCAGTCCTCTTGTATGGCTGACATCCACCTGTCTCTCTTAATTGTGTCTCTAAGCTTCTACATCTGTCCGTTCTGCAGCTTGCATCTGTTTCTCCTTTTATACTTCAGCTTTCTGCACTCTGTCTTCTTCTGTGATGCCTGGAGGGTTTCACTCCTCCCTTCTTGTGCCCAGTTCTTTCTAGCTGCTGCGGGAAGCAGTCAGAGAAAGGCTCCTCTGCTCTTCTGTCCTCAGCCTCCCGTGTGTCCTGTGAGCTGTGTGCGGTTGGAATGTGTGTACCATGATCAAAATCTTCAGATGCTCCTGCTGCCTTCCTTCAGTAAGCCTCTTCTGATCTTGTGCAAGTGGTGATCTCCTTCTACTCCCATCTGGCTTCTAACTTAACTAGACTTGAATGAATATTACAGCAAAACCCCTCTGGCACTGTTGGGCTCCAGCACTCCTTACCAAACTGAAGGTTGGGATGTAAAGGAGTCGCGCAAATATTACCATAAAATTATAAAAGTATTTTGATGCTTGCAAACCAGAATATTTTTCCTTTGTATTTGAAGAGAAAGGGCAACTATTTTTCTTCACTGAAACTTTAAAAGAGGCAAAATGGATCCTGAACTGAACTGGAGCTTGATAGAAAAATCAAAGACAAAAATAGGGGGTGGGAAGCACTCTGCAAACGGGGTTCATAAGAAGAAGTGTGCGATCAGGCCATCTTGACCACCCTGCCCTGTTAGTAGTTACGTGGAGATGCTGATGTGTAAAGGGGGTCCATGCAACGATGCCGTTCACTTGCAAATGGGACCCATCTTTGCCATGTTGGTTTAGAGCACAGGAACCGTAGGTTTTCTCTCTACTGCTTAGAAAAGTTACAGTACATGCACCTTAATTTTGGAGTGCTTCTTAAGGTCTTAAGAGGCTTAATCACTTTCAAAATGCCCATTGCTATTCTCACATTTTATTAGCTGACACTTTTTTCTGTTGTACTGCGTCCATATGGCTTTAGGTGATCATTTTACAGAGGATGTTTGAAATGCTTCAGTGGTGGTTTTTATTATATCATGTTATGTCCTGGGTGCTGGGTGTGGGGGTCTGTCTTTAGCAATAAGTATTATACACTATGTGTATATCTGTTTATATATGGAAAACAAGTATGGAGCATGTAATGATGGTGAAAATACACTGCACAGAGAGCAGATTGTGCATTGGCAGCCATTCTGCGTCAGCCTGAACAATTCAAATGAAAAATTGGAGACCGCATGGAGAAAACAAACTAGCATAAAAAAATAATTCAGGAGTGAATTTCCTTTCCATACACACTGGGCCTGTGTGTAAGCAGTAGATGAGCCAGCCTTATTCTATGGATTGAATAACTAAAGCTAGTTCAATTGCTGTTTGCTTCAAAGAGCAGCCTTCCTTTCTTTAAAACTGGCCAGAGCCACCTCCGTTCAGCTGTAGCCCTGTGCGTCAGTGTATTGTCACTACACACTCTGAGAGAGGCAGCAGTGCACTATTATTAAGTCTTCTGTGAGAGAAGCAAAATACTTTCTTCTGTGATTTGTTTTTTATAATAGCAATAATGTTGACTGCATTCTAATACTCACAATAAAGGTCTGTTGAGATTGTTATGTGCCTGGGCTCCCATTCAGTGGACTTTTTTGTTTTGGCAAGCTAGTGAGTGCTTGTATACGTTTTAAAGCATTACGAATCTTCAGCTGTATTTTTAGCCTGCAGTCACTAAGTTATATGCAGTCATCAATACTCATTTATCTGTATATATTGCAAAGCTTTAGGGAATCTTCAGTTGTATTTTAGCCTGTAGGCAAATTATACAGTCAGTAAATTATTTACAGTACTGAATTACTTACTGTGTGGTAAAGCAATTAGAAGATTTTTCTGTCCTGAACTGCTTTGGTGTTTAACAATTTCAGGGTTTGAGTTCTTGAAAGACAAAGTCTTTCAACAACGCGTTCACAGTGATGGCATCTCTTCTTGTGGGCAGACGTCTGCCTTCTGAGGGTGTTTCTAGTTTTGTGCCTTTGCACAACGTCGTTACAAAATAACTTCAATTTGCTTTTAGTGATTTCTTATATTTTAGTAATGCCTACAAACAGTTGTTCAGGCTGCTATTGTGGTAGGAAAGAAATAAGCAAAGGGTGCTGAGAAAGTTCCTGTCCTAGGCGTCCTGTGGGCCAGGGCGCAAATGGTAAGCGGGAGGTGAATGAAATCACCAATTACTAACCAGTTACTAACACAGAAATTTTTCTGTTCTTTACATCAAAAATAGGTATGATCTTAAACATGCAAGAAACTTCAAAATTTTAATTCTGAAACAGATATTTTAATCGTTATTGAAGGGACAGTCTCAAAGCAGTCTCTCAAATTTAAGATAAAAGGCCAAATTCAGATCTTGGAGTAATACACTGAAACACTTTTTCTGATTAGCAGACTTACTAAAGAAGAGGTTTCCTGAGTCAGGCCAAACATCTAGCCAGTCCAGTGTCTTATCTTCAGTAGAAATACAATGTCAGCATCTGCAGAAACATACTGACTATAAAAGATCTGTACAAATTGGTCTTTCCCTTAATGTATCTTTCACTTCTGGTAAACTGAGGTTTCCTTTACCAAAATCTTTATGAAGACCATCAGTTTTATCAGTTGCTGATAGATTTGTGCTCGATGAGTTTAATCCATCTTTTTTCATTCATTTCTCTCCACAACATCAGGAGGCATACTGAATTCCACAGCTTTGTTGTGTGGCAGAAGGAATTGTGTTTGTCCTTGAACTTGCTTTCTGGCTCCATTGACTGGACGCTGTTGCCTTCAGTTCAGAGAAGGTTAAGTATTGCATTATCGAAAAGACCAAAAGTAATTTTGTCCTACCAATACCAGAAGTTTGTCCCTGTGTGACTGGCGGTGCCTTTTCTCACTGCATTAGCTTGCTTTTGTCAAACATTGAATCGATGCAGTGTACAAATCTATCCGTCGCGCCACCGCGGGTTGCAGAACTGACTTCTGCTTGGGGTTTCAACACAATCTGCATCCCAGATGTCGTCAGAATAAAATAAATATTTTTCTACCTTGCATCACTATTAGATAGAGGAAAACTGTATTATCTCCAATGAGTAAGTAAGAAAAAAGCCATTTTACATGTCCTAGAAATGGTTCATTTTTGAAGGGACAAAGGCAAATTCAAATGTTCTTACATGGGCTACTTTAGGTTCTTTTGTTGCCAAAGGCACTTTGCCAGCTGCTAAATTGTAACACAAAAAATTGAGAAGTGCTCTGCCCACTTTTCCGATCTAGCCAATTTTAGTATAGAAGTTACTGGAACTTCCCTATCATTCATCAATCTGAAGAATGTGTCATGTATGAAGTGCCTGAAACTTGTATTATCTGGTGGGGCTGTGCTTTTTTCCTTGTCATCTTTTAATTTTGCATCACAAGGACTTTTTAAAACTTAAATCAGAGATGATAGAGATGGTAAGTGCTTCACAAGGTCTTGTTATTGTGATCTGTGCCAAAGTCATGTGAAGACAATTGAGACGAATGTCTCATGATTGGGAAGAAATGTACCAAATGTAAAACAGTTCTCCTCTATCTCTAAGTGTAATAAGTTGCTAACAAACAGTGTGAGTCTATGATTTTACATAGTTTTCTTAAAATGTGGGAGAAGATTGTCCAATATTGGTGATGTATTTAACACAGAAAAGCAGTTTATTATCTAAAAATACATTAACTAATTGATATGGGCATAATTTGACAATGTTTTCTGTTCTTAAAATTTTTGATTCCAATTTGCTGCCTCATTCAGGAGGCTCCCTTAAGTTTGTTTCTTAAACTAAGGTTGACTTCTCAGGCTCAAGTTTTATTTGGGTGAGAGCAACTTTTCTGTGGATGTAGATGTTTATGTATTCATATACAGGAATCATTTACCCTTGAGCTTTTTGATATGTAAAAATTGCAGTTGCACAAATCGTCTTTTCTGCTAAGAAAGTGTATGCAAAACTGGAACAATGAATAAATGGTCTGCTTCTCACTTGAGGTTTGTGATTTCAATGTTTCATCACACTGACATTTTTCTTTCTCCCAACAATTATAGTATAGATTGAGTAGCTTTTTGCCACTGTGTACAACAAACAAAACCCTCATTTCCAGCACTAGAGCAATGATTTTGAAGACGTGTTAGTTTTAAGGCCATATTGGCCACAGGGACCTTTTCCGCTTACTCCTTTTCTCCCCTTCATTGGTGAGCCAATTTAAGATATTTTTCCATCTTTCCTTAGGTGCTAAAAATAGAAGTCAATTCAATTGTCCCTTCACTGAAGGTTATGCAGTGAGGCTTTTCTTTATTTGAATTTGACCAGCCATAGATGACAAGTGCCTTTTTTTCTCTGAAGAATGTGGATTGCACATATTGCTCTGTAAACTTTTTTTTTTAATTCACAGGCTATTGCATCCCATTGAACTTGCATGTACCGAAATGCCCATCTTGGTTTGACGCAGATGTAGAAGTGGTTTAAGTGATGCCAATTGCCAAAAGTCACTTTCTCACTTTGTTTTTTAAGAGACATTTAAGACTAGGCTGTTCTTCCCACCTTGCATAGTTCAGAGGTTGTTTTCTGAGTGTTTCTGAAGGAAATAAAAGTAATCTTGGGAATCAACATTATGTAGATGATTGCAGATTTGTGCTTCTTTCTGTTAGTAATAGCCCTTTGATACCTCCTTGGTTTCCTGTCTGCCTTACTCTGTTTTCAGCTACTAATGACCTTTGGTAGCAAAGAATAAAGGAGGGAAGTGAATGGCTACCTTAATGAGCTTGCTTCTCTCCCCATTTGCTGCAAGGAACCTGCATGACAAGTTTTTACTAACTTTAGAAAAGTGGACTAAATCAATATCACACTCACACTCTGGATATGTTTCTGTGGTGTAGAAACATCGCTGTGCCAGTAGGCACAGACCCTGCTGCCCCTGGAGAGCCCGTGACGCCGGGCTGGGCTGTCTCTTGTTGCTCTCCTGTGATGCCCCACTGCACTGGGGGTCAGGCACAAGCCTGAGACTCTTGAAGTACACTTGAGTCAGAAATGTATGTCATGGTCAACTTTTCATCTTTCCTGATTGAGCCACCCTAGTGCTAATGCTGGCTATTCTCTGTCTAGTCGGATTCCTTTGCTCTGCATGTACCTTTCAAGCTAATCCAGAAATTCATTTTCTTTCTGTGCCTGCTTAATCAGGGTTGTTACAGGATTCTTCTTCTTTATGCCTCTGAAGGTTGCCTTTTTTGGTCTGTCATCTACACTGGACACATTCTTAATCTTTTCCCAGCTTGATCTTTCTGCAGACTTTCCTCAAGCCCAGAGTAGGTTGCTTGAAAGTAAAATCCAAATATAGTCCCACTCATTTTAAAAAGGCTAGTCATGCTAAAGCAAGCTTGTGCTGCTGTTGGAGATCACATTTACCACATATATCAAACACTGTAGCACTGCAGTGGTCTACAGCCCACACAGAAGGATGCTTGGATCACTGTTAGCACGATCTTGGTCTGTAAGAGAGTATCAGTAGCGTTTTTTCTAGTCTGTCTAGTACCCATGAATCACAAGCAAGAGTGCTGTCACTTTTTCTTGAAATCAGCCTAAGTCCAGCCTCAAATGTGTGCTTCTGTTATTATTTAGCTAATTATTCTGAGTCCATTTGTCCAAAAACCTTTGCACAAGTGAGGGTGAATTCTCATAATTCCTCGTGCAAGTAAATGCTAACTGACAATCATAAGAAGTGGACAAGCAAGAATTACTACTCTGGAGCCAAGGAAGTAATATTTCTGATGCGTTTTAGGTCGAGGATCTTGCATGTAGTTAGTACCAAAAAGCTTGACTAACATGCTTAATGGTTACACTGATCTTACACCTGGAGGATGAGGCCCAAGCAGCTGAGACACCTGGCTTCTTAAAGTGGGAGTGAAAGCAAAAGGTCAGATGCAATTGACTCTGACCCTCAATTCCCTTCAGTCCGTGGAGCTGCGTCCCTCTTGTTTTTCGCTTCATAAATAACCACATTATGAGTTGTATTTACTCCTAGCGCTGCAGTGCTTGGAGGCCTAACCCTTGCCTGTCCCCTCAGCAGGCTAGGCTCTCTAGAAACACCAAAAAATTGTACTTCTGGTACAGAGCGCAGAGTCTGGTTGCCCCACAGTGCAGGCGAGGGCCGGCGCTCTGGCCGGGGTCATGTCAATGTGCTCAGTTTGCAGGTTGGTTTAACTAAGCCCCCCCGCCACCCCCGGGGCCTGCTGCCGCCTGTCTCCTCTCCGATGAGCGGGCTCAGAAGTGCTCCCTGGAGCGGGGATGAGAACCGGCTGAGGGGACCCGCCAGGGCAGTTCCAGGCGAACGGGCCTCTTGCGGTTTTCTCAGAAGCATCGTATGCGTCACTCGCCCGATTTCGTGGCCAGTCTACCAGCGCATGGGTGAGCCCACCCGCGCGACGGTTGCTATAAAAAGGCTGGTGGAGGCTACGTGGGGTGTGCAGGGCTGCCCCGCTGACGGGAGGGGATGGAGCTCTCCCATCACAAGATGGGCTCCATCCCATTTTGCACCCTTCTTTGCTGCTTTATTAGCGTAGCTGCAGCCAATATATTTGGTAAGTACCCTGGTTCTTTTCCTTTGCTTGTGTCCAGTAGTGACTGCGCTCCTGTGATCTTCGTGCTGCTCTGTGTATTGTTCCAACCAAGTAGATAATGATCTTGAATCTTGCACACTGCAAACTTAGCAAGTTATTGTGTGCTGTGCAAACTGAGTTTTGGCTCCAGGTTAAATACAAAGGTATAAGGATGTTTAAATGGTCGAGGTTATCTGAGTTCAGTACACCTGGATTTTGGGTGGAAAAAAAAAGGCTTTCTGGAAGAATAGGCTGGGCTAGAGAAGGAACTTGGGTAAGAAAAGGTGGTGCTGCAGGGATGTGAAGGTCCTAAGGTTATATCTTGTACTTGTATGTGCCATCATCTAATTTAGGCTTGAACCTGAAGATACTGGATAGTCTGAGTGCCGTCCCCAGTTCTTTGGTCTGAGTTTGATAGTCCTGCACAACAAGCAATTTGAATCACTCAATTCATCTCTTAACTTGGATGTCTTAGTAGACCCTCTCTAGCACTGTACACAGGGATCTCCACACGTCCCAGAGCAACTGCCTCAGAGTCACGTTTGAGATGAAAATGGTGAGGTTTTCCTACATGTGGATGTCTATAGGTGAGCTAACCTAAAATCCCTTTACGGTCCCGTGAAAATTTTCACATGGGCTTAAGGGGACACAGTAAAAACTCACAGAAGTGATTGAGAGATCTTAGGTGCACAGAAACCATCTGTGGTTAAAGGAGTCCCTGAGCTGCAAATTATTGGAGGCTGAAAAGTATTCAGAATACTTATGATGTATTTGTACTACTATGTGTGGTCCACTCAGACCAAATACTGGATTACGTGAACTTTACGTGAACCGCTGTAGCTGTGGTTTTGTTTGTTTGCTGTATTTTTATAGAACTAGTCAATGGAATTCATCAAATTTTGAGGATGGGGAAAGTGTCAGATCAACTAATCTGTTCTGTAAAAAAGAACCTACTGAATTTCATCGTTCTCCTAAAACAGCATCCAAATGTGGGTTTGAATGCATTAAGAACTGAAGGATCGACTGTTTTCTTGCTAGGTGGCTTCAGTAGTTGATCGCTTGCCCTGGTAAAAATTGAGAAGTGCTCATAATATGAATTAGCCTGATGCTAACTCCTAGACATTGATTCTTTTCAGGTCTTTCGTGAGATTAAGAAATACCTCTCCTTTTGGTGGAATAGTGAGGGACTTAGCTTCAATAAAAAATAAATACTCAGAAACGTTTATAGTGATGTGTGTGGTTATGGCAAAGGGCTGTTCTGTGGTGATAGCCACAACTAACTCTGAGTACATAGACTACCTCAGGCACCAGAAAATGATAGCTATACCAGTACAGAACAGAGCTGAAGCTAATTAAACACAGGCCTGGGAAAGGGTTCACGAGCATCTCCGTCATGAGCTTATCCTGCAGCTGGCAGCCCAGTGAGTTTGTTCAGTGCTTCCCTGTGCTGTCCCACGCAGAAATGCATGCAAGGAGCGATGGGGAAACAACTAGGGAGGACCCATGAAACTGGGGCTTTCACCACGCAGCGTTGGCACTAACAGGGTTTTGATAAGAACAGGCTTGTGGTGAAACCACCCTTATGTGTTTACCCTCTTGCTGCCTTCAGAGTACCAGACAGATTCCCAACCCTTAAGTCCATGTGAACTTCAGAGGGAAAAGGCTTTTTCAGGAGGAGAAACCTACATTCCTCAGTGCTCAGAAGATGGCCAGTTCAGGTAACTCATCCCTGCTGTTATTCTGCTGTTATGCGACATGACCTGTCATTACTAATGAAAGCTTTAGCTTCAGTTTTGAAGAGCTTCCGTATTGGTGGACTGGAGGGTGGGGGGTGCAGGAGACTGAAAGGACTTCATTGAGCCATGTTGCAGATCTAGCCTCTCCTGAATGAACTCCATGTTGCTGGAAATAATCTCTGGGTTAGGAGGTCAATCTAATATTAATAGGCTAATCTTGGCAGCATTATTTGCATGTTAAATACTTGGTGCAGGTTGTCATGTAATGCAACTGCTGTCTTCCTGCACGTGCTTATGGGTGCGTGGTCTGTGATCACTTTGCCAGCTGCCACGGCTGAGCCAAGTTGACTTGGAGAATTTATGCACCCTGCCGTAAGTGGCACAGTTGGGTTTTCTTTTAAAGGCAGTAAAGGAATTAAAGCACATGGAGAACAGTGGTTTGGAGAGCAGCATGTTGCTTGAAGATGCAAGGAGTTAATGAGTTAAAGCTGAGGCTGAGGGGGAGTGCAAATCATAACGTTGTCTACTATGATCTTACTGTTGTTGCCCAGGGTGTGGGGGACCTAGACCGTGCTAGATTTGACTTTAAAAATGTCTCAAAATGTATGGTAATTCTCAAATACTGAGAATCAGGATTCTGTCCAACCTGCTTGCTTCCTGAATGACTTCAAGTCCCTTATCTGCAATTCCTGAAGACTTCAGAGAATTACTAGAATTAACAACTCCCATCAGGTAGACTTAGAGTCACCAGAAACAGCCCTTTCTGATTCCATTATTTGCAGTGTTAAAGTACTTGAACTTGTTTGGCTTGCTTTATGTCTTGGTTTATGTCCCATACTGACTGAGGACTCTGTCACTAACAAAGTAAAATACGTAACTTGTGATCTCCTTCAGGACGGTTCAGTGCAGTAGGAATGGTCTTTCCTGTTGGTGTGTGGATGAGAAGGGCATTGAGGTACCTGGCAGCAAACAGAATGGATATCCCGTATCTTGTAAGTCACAAGTTTCTATTTTTGTTCAGATTGGGTAAAGAGCCATTTAAATCTGCATTTGAACTGCTGAAATCAAGAATAGGTTTGCCCTGGACTTTGAGGGATTTGTTTGTTGTCATTTGCTGGGGTTTTCTAGTGGAAGTTCTGGAGTTTCTTTGGAGCTGATCATGGAAACCTGTATGGTCTGTATTCATGAAGGTCACAGTAATGTAAATCATGAATGCAAGATCAACTTAGTGTATTGTGGTGGGTTTCTGTATACCAATTTTCATGACCTCAAGTCCATCAGTGTCCTTATGCCACCTGGGTGGCAGAATCAGAACTTGCAGCTCTGAGAAAACTCAGATGTTGTCTTAATAAATGATTCAGTGCCCAACAAGTACCTTCCTCGAGCAGTGCCCCTCTCTGGTACCACAGGTTTATCCTTTTGCCAGCTGCAAAAGCAGAGGATCTTGGTCAGTCGCTACATCAACAGCAGCAGCATCTCCTACATCCCTCAGTGCCTGGATTCAGGGGCATTTGACCCGGTGCAGTGTGACACGGAGCTGGGTCAGTGCTGGTGTGTAGATCCAGAAGGAATGGAGATTTATGGCACCAGGCAGAGAGGAAAGCCAACGCAGTGTAAGTAAAATTCAACAAAACAGTGGGTTTTGTAGAGTGGGAAGGTTTGGTGTGAATCAAAGGTGGTAGATCAGGAGCTTGGACACTGCAGCCTATGCTTACCCTACAGAAGTATAGGTGCTTTACTACGAATTTAAGTCTCTGTTTCCTTTTGTTATAAAGAGAATATGAGGTACCTAGGTGTCCATATTCAATGTAATGAATCTAACTCCCTTCCAAACCATGGGACGGCTACTCAGCTGTTCCTGGGAAGTTAAAACACCAGTAAACATTACTTTTTTTCCCCATCAGGTCCGGGGAGCTGTGAGATCCGAGACCGTCGCATTCTGCATGGCTTTGGGGAGAAGAGCCCACCACAGTGCTCAGCAGATGGAGAGTTTTTGCCTGTCCAGTGCAAGTTTGTCAACACTACAGACATGATGGTTTTTGATCTTGTTCATAGTTATAACAGGTAAGAGTGTAGGTTTCTGAAACAGGGGGGCAATCCTGCATACCTCTTCAAGTCAGTGTCTTACCGCATTTTTTTTTCTACTTGAAGCCCTTCTTCTGTGACCCCATATGATGTTATTTTCTGTTAGTGAATGGACCAAGTAAAAAACTTTTTCTTCTGAATTAAATTTTCTCATTTAGAAAAGCCCGATATTCCATCCCTGCAGTCTAATCAGCGTGTCCTTACACAGCAGTGGATACCACATTGTGATCTGTATTTGGAAAAGTAGCCAGGGCTACCTTTCAGACAGACACACAACAGCAAATGAGATAAATGCTAAAGGGAGAGAGGAATTCAAATGTATATATGACGTAGGAAAGATGATTCCGTATGGGAGATGAAAACAGATGGACAGACGGACAAGTGGCAACATGCAAAGAGCAAGTTCCATGTGACGGTGGGAAACTCTCGTCCATTTAGGCAGTGCAGGGTTGCCCTCACAGGTGAACCAGCAAGCGATGAACTGGCGTGCTGACATACAGACTGGCTTTTGGTGGTTGGAGCGGGCTGGGGAAGACTTCAAAACTCTGGATCAAGTGCTTGTCCGTGGGAGCAAGAAGCTGTTGTCCTGTGGAGGAGCTGGGAATTAGTGCTCAGGTGGAGAAATAAGGGATGGACAAGGGGAACCACAGGGAGAGGAGCTCATTTCGGTGCAGGTATTCAGACACTCCAGAGAAGCCTTTTGGTCTCTTGCGAAGCGCCGTTATCTTGGCATCTCAGCCAACATATTTCTCCGGTGGAGGGCAGTGGAGTAAATGTAATGTCTCATTCTGACTTGGCTCTGTATAGCAAAGGCATTTTATTGTAAATGTCAATGTTGCTGTTTTGAGGGTTTTCCTTTTTAATTTAAGCAAAACTGAAAGGCAGGCCCAAATGCAGAGTGCAAATTTGTCAGAGCTTCGGGAGAGGTTATTTTGACAAGAGCGAAGTAATTTCGCTGTTTTGTTTGTTAGCCCGTGGAGTGTTGAAATTCTAAAAGAGCAATTACAGAGGAGAAAGCAGTGCTTTAAGTTAACATTTTTTTCCTCCTATTGGGAAATTTGTCTGCAAAGGCCTGTGAGATTGGGCTTTTCTTGTGGCTGTGTCATGTAATTAATCACAGCAGGATCATTTCACTCCCAGCTGTCTACCTTTCTAATTATGGCATTGACTTAACCCATTACCATCATATCTGAGTATCTGAGGTCATGAATATATTAGTTTTCACACTATTCCTGCCTGAAATGTCATTATCCTGGCCCATAAACAGGAGGCCAGAATACAGAGTTGAAGGGATGAATTCCACAGCGAAGGACTATAGCAGAACAGGGATTTAAACCCGTATTTTATGTTCACGTGGAACCAATGGAGCAACTTTGGTTCCACAGACTGATTTTTGAAATCTAGACATGTCAGACTAACTCCCTTTCCACATTGTTTCCTTACACCTCTATAAATATTCCAGAATAAATCAGTATGTTAAAAAAAATAAATGGAGAAATTCAGGAGCTTAGAGCTAAGACTTTCCCAAAAGGAAGACTTTTGGAAAGAAAGGTGACCCCAGGTTTCCTGCCTCACCCTGGCGACTTGGCTGCTCTGACTTATTTTATACGGACTGTGCCCGGGTCCTGCTTGGATGGGCAGCCATATAGAAGGCCCTGTAGCAGACTGGGGAGAAAGATCAAAAAATCAAAAGTCGAGGAGGATCTTTTTACTTTCTTGCTATAATTTTCATCAGGCTGAAGAGCTTGTGTCAGTGTCTTTATCCCAGCTCACTGGGCGTTCTGTCCTATTATGTATTATTTTGTTGACAATGGAAAAAAACCTGATTTGGTTTTCTCCCTCTGTTCCTGAGTAGTCAATGAGAAAGGCAGCTATAACTTGAGCTGCACATAGAAACATAGGAGGGTTTACTTGCAAACCTGCTTTTGAAGATCAGTAATGAGTTATCTTTGCTGGAAACCAAAAGCAGAGAAGAAAAGGTCAACAACCTCACATTTATTTACTTTCCCATATTTTTGAGTGCAAGCATTCTTGTTGAAACACATGGATACACTATAAATTTATCCATAACTTAAACGTAGTCATCTTTCCTTCAGCCGTTGTTTTGGACTGGGTCTGATAGGCGAGGTACTCTGTATCATGACTTCTCATCTCGGGGGCTGTGATTAAAAAAAGGCTGAGAAAAGAAAAGAAGCGGTAGGAAGTGAGTTTTCCAAGTAAGGTGAGAAAAGTTCTGTTCTCTTGTTTGTGTGGGCCTAATTTATATCCGTTTGTACTTTATTTAGCTGTACTCTCAACTTGGAACAAAAATACCCAGAATGACAGGATATGACTACACATCTGCCCCATATAAAAGTCGTATAATTATGCATGTGACTTCTTAACGATGAGGATGAAAGAAAGCAGCATGCAGAATTTTTTCATTGCATCCTGTTTCACTCAGCTAGATGTTGAGATGCTGAGGTGATGAGTTCCAAGGACATGAGCAGTGCAGAGGTCTGCCTTTGAATATAAGAGCATTGCTCTCCTAAGAAGAGAAAAGATCGTTTTCCTGATTAGGCAGTGGCCAGTGCATGATAGTTTAGGGGAGCAGAAAGCTCTTGAAATGCCCCAAGCCATTTATATCCTTGTGTACGTAGAAGACCATAGAAAGATGGCATTTAGCTGTTTGTATCTTAAATTGCATTGTTTTAATGCTGACAGAAGTCCCTTTGTGCCCTGAAATATGACATTTTGATTGCTTTTAGCATGCCAGTGTCAAGTGGAGGGAGTCAGTGGGCTTTTAATTTGAAGACGTGGGAGAGTGCCGGAGCGAAGCAGTGCTACGCAGGGACGTGCAAGCTCTGAGACAGGAGCACAACCCCGAGGTTACCAGCCCCTTCCTCTGCCAGGGGTTGCTGTTGCTTCGTGCATTCCCCAGCTTGCGCTTTGACCTACTGAGAGAGCAGTAACGGCTTCAGCTCTCCTGGCAAGAGGCAGCAGAGCTCTCAGGAAGACTCTTGTAGGTAGCAAAGGGCCATTACTCCACTCCTCTCATCTGACCGCTGGCTCTGAGCCAGAGAAGGGTTTCGCTGCGTTTCTCAGGGGCGCTGCCGACTGCCTGTGCCATAGAGCAGCCCTGAGGCTGCAGGAGGGTGGCACTGGAGCTGAGGCTGGTCATAGCCCCAATTTCACAGAGTTGCAGTTAAGTGCTTTGGCACATCAACCTGTTTCCTAGCTGATCATGGCCTAATCTACCATTACGCTTACTGCTAAGTGTCCTTCCTTGGTAAAAACCTACTTTGTGTAATTTGCTGAATGTCTTGAGCAGAAAATTCCATTTTCCTGTTGTTAGATTTTTCCCAAATAAGCCACATGCAGCTGGGACTCCAGACCTTTACGGTATTTCAGGGTAAGGGTATGTGTCTGTAAAATAATATGATTGTTTTGGAACTTGGCAAAATTGTTCTGCTGATCATATTGCCTGAATCTAGAAAACCTTATCTTCTGTTTGCTTGGAGAAACCCTAGGGTGTCTGTCAGTTAAGATCACATTTATTATGTTTTTTCCAATTCTGACCCTATTAAGTTTGCTTCCTAAATCATTGCTTTGCTAGAATCTGGCTGTTGTTACTCCTAGAATATTATACTGGAAACCGGTGTCTCTGATCTCCAGAAGTAAGAGTCAGTCTTACTTGTAACATGTTAAAACCCCTTTCTCCTGAATCTGTTCAGCCATGCTCTCAAAATGAAAAACATTAGTGAGGGTTTTATCAGCTTTTGTGCTTAATTCAGTGCAGAGGCGTACGTAGCATGTAGGGTAGAGGAAGCAACCTGTATGTTTAGGCACTCTGCCATTCTGTGCAGATTTGTGGAAGGAGCTAATGAACGGGTGTTGTAATAACATTAAGCCAACGTCTGTCTATTTTACACTTTTTGACAAGCTTTCAAAGGTGAGAATAGAATTGAAAATGAGTGTTAGGTTCTGGGTACTTGCTTAGGAAGAGTCAGAAATCTATCTGAAGGGAGATCTTATTGTCCTGTGTTTGCTTAAAAAATTGTGCTTAAAAAAATGGCATTTAGGAGACCTGTTAGCCTGCTGAAACACCGGTTTGGATCATGTCAGAGTCTGGTTGCCACAAGGAGACCGAAGGGCTTTGTAATGGCTTTGTGCTGTGCGGACATCCTTGCCGTACAAATTAGGGAGGAAAACACAGATGATGCTTTGCTGTTGTCGATGTGCCTCTCCGGGCTCTTCACAGGAGGCTGCTTTTCCTTCCAGGGTTCCAGAGGCTTTCCAAACATTCAGCTCCTTGCGGAAGACATTCCCAGAGGTCTCTGGGTACTGTTACTGTGCGGACAGCCTGGGGAGAGAGCTAGCAGGCACCGGTAAGTACCCTCCAACATCTGATCCTTTAACTTGAGCGGGTTTGAATTCCCGAGGGAAAGGGCCAAATAACAACTATCGGTCTTCAGCTTCATTTGGGACTTCAGCTTCATTCTTACAAAGGGTAAGACCACTGTGACCAGTGTAGTGCCTATGGGAAAGACTGGAGCTCACTGGTGAAATCCCACCCTTAGGAGCAGCGCTTCAGTCAGCAGCGAATGGCATTGCTGCCCGGGAGCAAATCCTGTCCTTTCTGGGATGGAGGAATAAGATTTCTGAATGCCCAACCTCTGCCTACTCTAGAAAGCTGCCTCGTATTCAACAAGTCCAATTAGCAAATGCAGGGGAATATAAAGGGCCTGGAGAGTGAAGTATTTTCTTCTTGCTCAGGTAGAATCATGCAAAGGTTTGGGTTAGAAGGGACCTTTAAAGGTCATCTAGTCAAACCCCCCCGCCATGGGTGGGGACATCAGATGGTCCTTCCTTTTCTCTCATAACCTCAAGATACCTTTTAGGCATGTTAATAGTTGATGGGACACTTTAGAAGAAAGAATTTTTTTTCCAACGAAGAGGAATGAGGAGCTTTAGGACTTCCAGCTCCTCCTCCTTAGACACTGTGGTTTTAAAAATTAAAACAAAGATGAGAACTTCAACATTTAATTCCCACAAGGGTGAGAAGTTCTCAAAAAATTTGTGCACTCAGGGAAACTACTACGCGTCTTTTTTTTTTTTTTTTTTTTTGTTATACGACCAAAATGATTGGGAATTGTTTTTTAGTAACGTCAGTTTCTAAAATTCCATCAATCTACTGCAGACTGAACCTAACAAAACCACAGCACAGTGCCAGTTACTGGATGTTCCTCCTGCTTGTTTTGGTAGATATCAAGACATGAAGATAATGACTGGGCACTCGGCAGTGGGTTATATGGTGTGGTGCATTAGGGTTATGTGGTATAAGTTCACATTTGGCCTGTTTAGAGGACTGGTTTTTCTTTTTCCTGATAGGCTTCCAAATCTGCTACTCTGGTGTAAAGCAGGTGACTTCAGTCTTAAACCCAGGCTCTGTGCTAAAAGTCTCTCTTTCCCAGGCCTGGAACTGCTGCTCGATGAAGTTTACGACACAATTTTCTCTGCGCTGGAGCCTGCCCGCATGTTCTCGGAGACCAGCATATATCGGATCCTGCAGAGGCGGTTTCTGGGGGTTCAGCTAGCTACCTCTGGCAAGTTCAGATGTAAGTAGCACCGAGGTGACACCTTGTAAATAAGGTGACAATTATATGTGACAGCTGCCCTTGGGGAGAGTTGTTCTAGGAGTCTCTTGCACTAAAAGCATATAATATCACAGCTTCAGTGCAAGAATCAAGGTCCCTGAATTGCAGCTGACTTTTAATCTCTGGATTGTATATTCTTGTCAACAGATTGTACATGTCCTCTGATCTGCGCTTTCCCATGCACTTGAAGTTTGTGTTAGTTGAAAGCCCATGAACTCTCTGTATCTCTTGTCTTGAGATTCTGGAGATGGATCTGATGATTTATTAAATTAAAAGCCTGAGAAAATGCTCCCTAATTTATGGGGGTAGACTCAGAAATAGGAAGGATCTTACATTGGCCACAAGACACTCGATCCCCAGGAGGCTACGCAAGAGTTTGTAGTGCCTTAGCCAGCAAGGCTGAACTTCTGCATCTGCCCTTGGGTCCGTTCCCTCCCCGGTCGGGGCAGGCAAATGGGGAGAGAGTTCCTCTGCCTACGGGCCGTGAACTCTCTAGGACAGGAGGTCAGGTACCTCCTTCACTCTCCTACGCCAGAGCCCAAGAGAATTGCCTTGGCTGGGGGGAGTTTGAACCCCCTGGTGTGATCCTTCATCTTCCCATCCAAATTCCTTTGGCATTGTTGTCCTCGCTAAGGAGCTGCATCACCAGAGATACTAAGCAGATACTGATGTAAGTCTTCTGGCCACATAGTCACACGGTTTTTCTATTTCTGGGACAAGCTGATCATTCTGGGGAGTCTGGAAAGCATGTCCCCCCTCCCACTGCACAGTGTTGTGCAATAAGCTCTGACTGCAGCTGGGGATCCAGCGGCTGTCGGCAGAGATGAAGCTGTAACAGCCACAAGATGGAGATGTGATCACGTTCCTCAGCCGCTGACAGGGACTGCTTTGGTGACTTACCCAGATCTCACGCCACCACCTGAAGTCACATGCATTAGGAAAGTTGTCAGACTTCCATGATGAACAGGTTGCTCTGATGTGATGCTCTTGCTGCCTCAACCTGGTAGCTAAGTGTAGCTGGAAAGCTCTTGAAGGTGAGAAATGTTTAGGCTGTAGGATTGCACGTTTATATAAACAAGGAAAATTTCTGTTGGAAGAGTGGAGTCTAGTATTGGAGAGATCATAACTCAGAAAATTTGCTTTATGGAGTTTTGGCTCCTCTGCCATTAAGGTCAGTTTGTCAGGAATAGGGTCTTCAGATCCCTGCGGAGGGAAATGAAAGAAATTGGGTGGTCCCAGACCAAGTCTCCACAGTCAGGTGCAGATCTTTTGCAGGAGCAATGCCTTGTTCTCACCAGAAACACTGATCCTTATTGGCGTCTTGGTCTCCCAAGCTGCACATCTATCTCTATTGACCAGCTTTGCATTTGCATTAAGGGCCAGAGCTCACCTAGCCTCCAGCATGGCTGCCAGCAGATGCTGCTGCTCTGCCTACCCATGACTATGGCTGAAAAATGTGTTGAGGTTTTATTTTCTGTTTAGTTTTCAGAAATGATACCTACAGCAGAAAACCCTGCGGCCAATTCTCCAGGGGAAAAGAGGATGGAGAATTTGTTGCATTTTGGGCTGGTACTTGAAGTTTCACTGAAAACAGTCAGGAAATTAAATTTTATTTTTTATTTTCCCCCCAAAATAGTCAAATGATGGGCTCAAGCAGAGGTGACTCTGAAACTTTAAGCTTTCCCTCCTTAACGCATACTGTTTTTCTTCCAGGCCCCTCAAAGTGTGAGGTTGAGCGGTACGCAGCCCTGCGTTACCAGCACGCCTACGTGCCGTCTTGTGATGCTGATGGGAGCTACGCGCCAGCCCAGTGCCAGCAGGGAGGACAATGCTGGTGTGCGGACGCCAAAGGGCAAGAGGTCCAGGGCACAAAGAGACGAGGCCAGCCCTCGGCCTGCGGTATGTATGAGGTTTGGAAAAGGAAGAACAAGGACATCTTTTGTGTTCATTTACTCAGTCCAGTCTGTGTGCATCACTTCTATTTTTCTTGGAAAAATCAAAGGGAAATGGGGGCAACAATTTGATGCTAATTGTCGAAGCGTGGTGCAAATGCCAGCCGTTGCCCTTCGGAGCTTCCTCCAGCTGGTGTCTGCGAGGGACCAACCTTGGTCTGTGGGAGATGTAGGAAGAGAACAGGAGCTAACAAGCACCGTTGCCTTGTAGATCCATGTATGCTCCAAATTCAAGCCAGGCCTGTTCACCTTCCCTCTCCAAACACTTCATCCACTGCGGGAATTTTGTCTTTAGAAAGAAACCTGAAGGACCAGTTCCCTTCTCGGCTCTGACAGATTCTGGTGTTCAAAAACTGGGATTGAAAAACCTCCCTGGGGTTAAAAGCCCCATTCTAATAAATTATTAAATATCATATTCCTTTTATTTTCCTTTATGACCTTTGTTTAGCCTTTTAGTTTTGCGTACAGCAAGGCTTTTCTCTGCAGCTGTATCAGTCGCTTGACTCCAGGGGCTGGGGCGTTACGTCAGAATATCTGGGATAATATAAGGAAGCCAGTGATGGTGGTTTTGGGTTTTACCTCCTTCCTTTGGTGAAATGCTATGGAATTTCTAAGGCATCTCTCATCCCGAACATTTTTTTTCCCATCTCTGTCACTGCATATTTGGCCATGAAAATTGCCAAATCCAGTAAAAAACCCCCGAACAATTCGGAAAAGGTGTATGGTTTGGGCTTTGAGAGATTTCATTAAGAAGACACCATTAAATCAGTGCCCCAATTGGAAATGACAGCAGAAATGTCAAAGGGCCGGAGGGGAGGAGGAAAGTTAAAAACCTTCACTCCGAAGCGCGCTACCTAAATATTCAGGATTGCGCTGGAGGGCTGGGGGAGAACAAGATCTTAATGCGGGGGCCGCCTTTGGGGAAGGTAATTGCTCTGTCTGCGAGATGCAGTCTTACCACGCAGATAGAGAAGGAGGAATCTACCCTGGGTGTCACGGCTGCAAGTCGCTCGGAGTGCTCTGGGCACCGACAGGCTTACGGTGAAATGAAAATATTAGCATGCCTCGAGGCTGATCACCAAGGATATTGCAAGGGAACCTCTGAGAGGCCTCGCCATATGTTGAGACTGGTTGTTTTCTCTTCGAATGTGCTTTGCTGAGCCCTCCTGATGATTTTTTTTTGGGGGGGGGCGGGGCGGGCAATGACTTGAGGCGGCTTGCAGCTTTTATTGGCGGACTCAGGAAATTTAAGCAAGGAAAAATTTCTGCAGAGGTTTTGCAGACTAACTCCCGAGAACATATTTCATGAGGATATAGCTGCATGCCATGTGCGTGTCTCCAGTTCTGCTCTGTT
This sequence comes from Fulmarus glacialis, assembly GCF_000690835.1. Taxonomy (NCBI): domain Eukaryota; kingdom Metazoa; phylum Chordata; class Aves; order Procellariiformes; family Procellariidae; genus Fulmarus; species Fulmarus glacialis. The sequence continues at coordinate 34,591 of NW_009225211.1, forward strand.
TTATTTCTCTTTAATATCTTCGACTCTCACACTCAGCAGCGTGAACACTGGAGGAGGCAGAGATGTAGGTGTGGGCAGCATGTCAGGTACTCGCATGACCTGGGGCACCAGGCAGTCCTGACAGGGACATGATCCTTTTCAGACCTTTACAGTAAATTCACTCCAGCAGCGCTTTTCTGTTTATTCCTTCTCACTCTGCTTTGACTTGATTCAACAGTGGGTAGGAGGGGAGAGCTTTTAAAGACCATGATCCTACATTTGTTTCGTATTAACATACTTGCGGGATTGTGGCTTACACTAATTTATTGGTCCCCAGAGGAAAGTTCTTCATCCCTCTTACCAAGAGCCAATACTGAAAACAGAAGGGGCCCATCCTACAGAAAATGCCTTTACAAAGGAACCACTGTGAGGGACCCTGAGCCCCTGCCAGGACCTGCAGAGCAGGACAAGGGTGCGAAAGGAAGAATAAGAAAGATACTGATCACAGAGCCTCAGATTACTTGCTAATCTATTTTAGCAGCTTTAAAGATTTCCAGCTTTTATCCTTACTGTTACCAGGATTTATAACTGCTTTATCGTATTGCCTGAATGTGGAATAAATGGGGATGGGGCGGGGAGCCCAAGGGAGGCCATGCTGGAGCAGACCAAAGCTGTTTTTCCACCATCCTGTCCCCTTCAGGGACGGCAGTGGTGCTTAGGGAGAAAGCGTGAGAAATATGGGAAATGCGTATAGGTTCCATATATCCTCCCTGTTGCCTGCAGGCTGGGGAGTCCCCAGACTGGAGGCTGAACGCAGATCATTGTGTTCAGCACTCCTCTGTAGAGCCATCTTCCAGGGATTTGCCTAATTGCTCTTTAACCTTTTATCCTTCCTAGCGTCCTCTGGCAATAAATTTCATTCTAATTCCTGTACTGTGAGAAATACTGAATAATAATTGTCTGTTGTGAATGATGTGGAGAATCCTGGTTTTTAAAAACCTTTATCATATTTTTTTGCCAAAGCTGAATAGTTTCTCTTACTGGAAAAGCTGTTCTGTCCTCAAAATATTTTTGCATCCCTTCCCTATAATTCTGCTGCTTTTCAAGGAAAGGTAACCGTGTGGCACATGATTCAAGCTGCTGCGTGCATTCCAGAGATCCAGTCAGTGCCATAACCATCCTGTCTGTGTCTTTATATGTACTAAGTCTTTCTTTTTTTGATGTCTTTTGAGCCTTAAGCTGACATTTTCAGAGGTCCTTCTTCAGTGATGATTGCATCCTAATGTCATGGTTTAACTCCAGCCGGCCACTGAGCACCACCCAGCCGCTCACTCACTCCCCCCAGGTGGGATGGGGGAGAGAATCAGAAGGGTAAAAGTGAGAGAACTCGTGGGTTGAGATAAAGACAGTTTAATAGGGAAAGCAAAAGCCGCGCACACAAGCAAAGCAAAACAAGGAATTCCTTCACTACTTCCCATCGGCAGGCAGGGGTTTCGCCATCTCCAGGAAAGCAGGGCTGCATCACGTGTGACGGTTACTTGGGAAGACAAACGCCATCACTCCGAACGTCCCCCCCTTCTTCTTCTTCGCTCAGCCTTATATGCTGAGCATGACGTCATATGGTATGGAATAGCCCATTGGCCAGCTGGGCCAGCCATCCTGGCCACGCTCCCTCCCAGCCCCCCGCGCACCTGGCAGGGCACAGGAAAATGAAAAGTCCTTGACTAGCGTAAACATTACTTAGCAACAACTAAAACATCAGTGTGTTACCAACATTCTCTTCATACTACATCCAAAACACAGCACTAGGAAGAAATTTAACCCTATCCCAGCCGAAACCAGGACACTTAACTTGGAGGCACTGCTGTCTGTGTATGAACATAGAGAAGGGGCTGGATGCAGACACACCTGTGACAGAGCTCGGCCCAGGTTGTGGGTGGCCAGGGACACTGTTGGTACCGTCAGTACCCTGACATTTGACTATTTCTGTTGAAATTTTGTATTTTTTTCCTTTAGAGCTCATTTGTGAATGGCATCTAGTCCTTAGCACTCTATTACTGCTAATTTTAACAGTTTCTTTTCAAACCTCTTGTAATGAACGCTTCACTATGAAACTGAAGATCTAGGTAGGAAGCCTCCACAAATTCCTCATTAATGGGCATTGGTTAAAATAACTCTCTGTTTTTCTGCAGTCTGTTTCTTTTTCTTAGGTTCACATATTGCGCCTGGATCATCGGAGGTTTTCATTAAAAGCAGGCATCCTACTAGACAGTTAACATATTTGGAAAAGGCTTTATTCGTTCTGTCAGCCATAGGAACAGGAATTAAGATTTACATGATTTATATTGGGAAACAATAGAACCAGAAAAAGACTACAGAGCAGACAACTCAGACGTGGTGAAGGAATGTTTCCTTTCACTTTGTGTCTTGACTGAAGAATTTTATTTATAGAACATGTTCAACAACAGTTCAAATTTCCTTATTAATGTGTGTGATGTATAGTTGAGGAACTAGAGTCAGGTTAAACTACAATTTTATGTGGTTTCTGCCAAGACTGTTTCAAAGATAGCCATAGAGTTACAGGTTTTGGAAGTTCCAAAATTTGCATTTTTTTTTTTTAACCTTTGTCTAGGTGAAGAACAAGTGTGCATCTCTGAGAGACGACAGGCCTTGTCAAGGATCTTTTATGGCCCTGCTGGGTACTTCAGTCAGCCCAATTTGTTTTCCGTGCCAGATACGCAGTTGGAAAAAATAGCCGGCTTCTCAAGACCCTGCCCTCCCTCCTTCAAAGAGCTGTTTCTAGACTCTGGATTGTCATCCCCAGTTGCACAAAGCCCATATGTCAGCCAGATTCCTGGGCTAGAAACCACCCTTAGTGAAGCCATCACGGGGATGTTCCCATCAAGGGAACTGGCTCAAGTGGCACTGCAATTTACTGCCAATCCAAAGCGTTTCCAAGAAAACCTCTTTGGAGGAAAGTTCTTGAAGAATTTAATCCAGTTTAACTTCACAGGGGCACTTGGCACTAGTGGGAAATACAGCATTGGCCATTTTTTCCCACAGGAGGATGTGGCAGAGAGGGATAACGGCCAAGGCCTTCTGGAATCAGCTGAGGCATTTTCATTGGAGGTATCAAAGGGGAGCTCCATTTTGAGTAAACCTCTTGTAGGCAGCTTTGGCCGCACAGTAACTCTCCAGGACAATCAGAATATGATGAAATTCCTTTCCTCTCTTCTGGAACTACCAGAGTTCTTCACTTTTCTTCAACAAGTGATTTCTGTCCCCAAAAGCGTTGCTGAAGATTTAGGTGAAGTGGTGAAACTAGCATTGGGATCCGAAGACTGTGGTGAAGAGCCAAGGGACCTGTTTGTTCCAACATGCACCAAGGAGGGGAGGTACGAGGAAGTTCAGTGCTATGCAGGAGAGTGCTGGTGTTCAGATACTTCAGGTAAGGAAGTTCCAGGCTCAAGAGTTCAAGGCAAACGTCCAAGGTGTCCCACTGATTGTGAGAAGCAAAGGAGAAACCTGCAAAACTTGAAGCAAAGCCTGCCTGCGGGATCAGATCTTTTTATTCCCTCTTGTACCAAGGATGGAGACTTTCTGCCACGTCAGTGTTATGGGACAAATTGCTTCTGTGTTGATTTGAATGGCAAGACTATTCCAGGAATAAGGGGAATCGCTGGAAAGCCGATGCAGTGTAAGTCCTAGGGACTGGGAATTTAAAAAGGCTTCCTTATTGTGTTGAAATTTTGTGATTCTTTCTTCATATCTGATTATATCTGGAAATGTATGGATGATGTATACAAACAATATTGTCCCCTAACAGGAAAGCGAGTCAGCCCTACAGTTGCAGGGCTGCAGGGGAATAGTGGGAAATACAGTGTATGTAAACCTTGATATCCTAAATCTTAACGACGGTCCCCTCTTCTTTCAGGGGGTTAGGGTAGGCACACTCAAAACAGAAGAGTCTGAGGTCTTGCCTTGTTGAAGAGCATGTCATTGGCGTCTATCTCTACTTAAGTATGTAGCTAGTGTGTATAACATCTGTGATGCCCATGAGACCTGGAGCATCTGCGTAACTGACTGACCCATGCCAAGTGAAAAAGGCCTTTTACTTCCAGGACCAAGTCACCTGGGCATGGTCACCGGCTCATCCTTGTCCTGAGAACTGAAGAACTTCAGTGCCTTAAACCATGAACCTTTTAGTCTTTTAGCTCAAGAATATATCCTCAGCTTGTTAGGATGTCACAGGAGTCCAAACATAGGAGAGGGATTCAAAGGCTAATGGATTTCTCATAAGGTCATGCAGTCAGGCCAGAAAAGTGAGTCGCAAATGACTTGTCAGACATCAATTTGGCATTGCGACTTGCTTATAGACTATGAACTGCTTCTTCTGCCCTTCTAGTAATGTAATACGAAGGAAGAAGAAAGCACATAGGCTAGGGGTATTTGTCTTTCAAGTTTCTGTGAACTGAAAATGGCACATCAACAGGGAGAACAGACCAAGAGAAGAGCCTGCTTCTCATTTTGGAAGGAATAGCAGAGTATTCAGCAGGTGATAGTGGTACATAGTGAAGGAGCTCCTTTGAACAGCAGTTTACAGAAGTAGTGGGGAACTTATCGCAATGATCTGAATTGGAAGGGGATTTATATCTAACAACCCATCTGTAGTGCAATCAAAAATAAAAAGGTTCATAATTCTCTGGTGCTCAAAAGGAGAAGAGCTCCTATGTTTTGCTAGGTTTGTAGAGCTGCTTGGTGGCAAAATGAAATTTGGCTCTGGAGAGGGCAGAAAAGGCTTCAAAACCAAACTCACTCCACCATTTTGAACAATGATATTTTTATATTCAGCTGCAATATTCAGTAGAGAATAGGAAGAGAGAACAACAGAATCTGAAAATTCTGGTTAGATCCAAGGGGAAATAAAATCAGTATTATCCTACTATTCAGATGGTTGCTTTTGCAGGGATTGGCTGAATAAGAATTAACTGCCAGATTACCAAGTGTATCTGAACATACCTAGTTGGTGTGAACAGATTCAGGAAGGCATTTAGTGGCATCAAGCACCTATCCCCCCCCCGGAAGAACTACAGGCACCTAATGTGCTCAAATATTTTAAAAAAATCGTATCTATATGCATCTTTCAGTGCTCACATTCCTTCGGAAATTTTACCCTGGTTTAGCATGGGAGCTTAATAGTACTGGCCCTCTTAATAACAAGCCAGAAATATTCTTGTTAGTGTTGGGATAAGTGACAAAGTTTTAGTAATGGTGTTATAGTACTAGTATTGTATATCTTCAGTGCATTCGTAAGACATGCTGTGCATGTTTTCTTTTTCCCAGGCCCAAGTGCTTGCCAAGTAACAGCTGGTCAGGAGTTCCTAAAGGCTGTGAAACTCCTGTTGTCAGATCCAGGCGCCCTGGCTCAGCTCTCCAGCATTTACCTCCCGCAGTGCGATGCTGATGGTGCCTGGAGGCAGGTGCAGTGCAGTGGACCTTCTGAGCAAGCCTTTGAGTGGTACGAAAGGTGGATTGCAGAGAACAATGAAGGCAAACCCCTGCCCCTCGCTAATCTATTTAACATCATAACTGGATATAAAGAGGCATCTTCCAAAGGCTTTTCAGCTTTTATTAAAGCTTTGTATGAGGCTGGGCACCAGAATGTCTTCCCAGCATTCACCACGTATTCCTCCTTCACTGATATCCCACCTGAAGTGCTGGAAGGAAACGTGACCTATGCATCTGAGAACATTTTACTGGATCCATATACATTCTGGCAGCTTCTGAATGAGCAGTTGACCTATTACCCAGGACCCTATACTGATTTCAGCGCTCCATTAAGCCACTTTGAACTTCGTGATTGTTGGTGTGTTGATAGCAAAGGAGAAGAGCTGCAAGGAACAAAGACAGAAGTGAACCAGGTCCCAGCATGTAAGTAACAGAATTTCTGGCACATAAGTAGCAGTGTTTCTGGTCTTTGCTTCTATGCCACAAGAGGAAAGTCTTTCAAGTTCTGTGAGGTATGAGACAATGACTTGTCGGAAAGTTCGTCAATACTGCCATTGTTGCTGGCCACCAGAGGTGGGGTAACTCATTTTTGGTAAATAGTTGTGTCTCAGCTTTGGGAATAAGGAGGACTAAAGTTCCACATCAAGTTTGTGTAGATTTTATAATTTGGAATTTGGACATATAATGCTTTTACAGAAGATACTTAACCAGACCACAAAGGACACTTTGAAGTTAGAAACAGTGTGTGAAGAGTTGTATGGAAAAATCACGATTACACTGTGATGTAAATGACTTTCAATAATGTCTTAAAATGAGGCAAGAGGTATTTTCTTTACTGTTTCTTACTACGCAGTCAAGAGTAACAGGTATCACCTAGAAGTCACTAGGAGAAGAGTGAGGCCAGCAGTGAAGTTTGGTAAGCCCTCTGTCTAGACATCTCCACCAAAGCTGTTGGGCCCTTTTTGGGGTTACTTCAACAGATGACCTATATTATAAATGTAGTCACTAAAACCATTCTCATCACATAGTAATTTTCCAGCTGGGAGGAAAAGACAGGACAATGAATGGCAAACTTCCAAATGGGCAAGGAGTGCTGGAGATGCCAGTCTTGTGGGCAAATGGGGAATGAAGGAGACAAAGCAGATTAGCAGAGAGTTATTTTAGTGGAGAAGCTTTCACTAAGCTGGTTTGGTGTGTTGAATTGCCATATTTGAGTCAGTAGATGTACAGAGAAGACAGGCCAAGTGTCAGGTGCCCGTCTGGATCCAAGGGATATATCTTCAGTTTCCTTTCTCACTCTTTTCTGATTATCCACTTTTTTAATGACAGTGACTGAGGGACAGTTCTGTAGAGACATATAACTTCATTTGTAACCAATGATGAGGAGGTAAGTTAAAATTATCAAGGCTTTGGCCCAAGACCTGGAGAATGTTTGGGTGATTCCTGGTACTCTTGGACTCTTGCGGTTGTATAGCTAAGTGTTGACGGGTCTCGTTCACTTGCTTCATTAAGCAATTCAAAACTGAACAAGTGCAAGAGGAAACAGAAGAGGCTAATTAAAAGACCAGCTAGTTTTCACATGCAAATCTTTATTGGATTTAGATGAAAGGCGTTAAAATACCCTCTGGTCCTACAGGTCCTGGCATATGTGAAGGTGTTAAGCAGGAAGCCATGAAATTTATGGAGGAGGCAGAGCAGCTCATCCTAGCATCAAATAGTTCCCACTTCCCTTTTGGAGAAAGTTTCTTGATGGCAAAGGGAATACAGCTCACAGACAACGACCTCCTACGTTCTGCTCGGCCCTATGAGACGGAGGTGGTGGTCTCTGAAAAGCTGTTATCGGGCAGTGACTATGCTCTCCAGCTGGCTGCACAGTCAGGTAGGTGAGAGAGAGATGAGAGCTTAATTAAATGGATTAATGCCCAGGATCTGTGCAAGAGTACTCTATGTCAAATTCAACTTTGCTGAAAAACAGCTGCAACTCCGCAGGTGTAATTAGTCTGCCAAGCCAAGAGCTGATTTCAGTTGTCTTATATGTATGACACGAGGCATATATAATATTTGGACACTTACCGGCCTTTATGTACTTGCAGCATTTGTTCCTTTGCCTTCTAAAGGACGGGGAACATTCAGGTGTTTGCAAACCTGTGCATTTAAAATATCTTGTGTTGGCCACTAATAGCTTTCTTTTACTTGTCTTTTATAGTCTTGCATTTCTACTGGCGGAGTCACTTTACTTCAAAACATTCTGCTGGGGAAGCAACGCAGCTGGGATTTCTCCCTTACATCCCACAGTGTGATGGCCTAGGAAACTGGGAGCCAAATCAGTGCTATGAGAGCACAGGTGAGCAATTGCTAATAAAATACTCTGGGCTGTTTGAACAAAGAAAAGCTAAGCAGAATTCTAATAGAACCAGGGAAAACCTGTATTCTTGTAGCCAAACTGGAGAGAAGTGAAGCGGGTCTACAAGATGGGTGGAAAATTGACTGGAGTGAGGGACTCAAGTGGCAGCTCACTGGGGCTCAAAAATCAGTCGATATTCAGTTGCTCACTGCTAGTAGTGTTCCTCGGTGGTCAGTTCAGGGGCTGGTATTGCTTAATGCCTTCATTAATGACCAGGACGATGAGAAGGAGTACACTATCAGCAAGTTTGTGGATGATACCAAATTGCTGGGAGTAGATGATACGCTGCAGGATAGGGCTAAAATGGAAGAGTCTCGCCAGAGCTGCTACATTTCCATTCTCACCACTGGTCTCAGGTGTGGTCTAATTGTCTCTGGATAGCAGAGATAGACTTAGATTTACTGACCGCTTTCTATAGTGCTGCTGAGGATGAAAATCTTCCCAGTATGCAACAAAGCATACTGCAGTAAACATCTAAACTAAAGCTGCTTTTCTTCCCTGGCCAGGTCATTGCTGGTGCGTGGATGAGAGAGGACGTTATGTCATGGATTCCTTGGTCTCACGCTCAGCAGAACTTCCCAAATGTCAGTTGGTTTTTCTTCCTAAATATTTGTCTCTACCTGTTCTTACAAATTTTAATATTTATTGAAAATTCTAGTATGATATGCATGAGGCAAGGTTTATTTCTAACCATTGCAAGAAACGAAAAAGGAATTTCATGCTTGCGTTGCTAGTTCATTTAAATTTCACTATGTGTGATTTTGGCTTGCATGATTTGAGAATGGACCCTCTACTGTTGGTGGCCCTGCTTGAGCAGGGAGGTTGGACCAGATGTCCAACCAGATGTCTCTAGAGGTCCCTTCCAACCTCAACCATCCTGTGGTTCTGTGGTTATCAAGCACTGATCAGGAATTCCCTACCTGGGGCTGTACCAGAGCCTAATGGAGATGTGCGAAGCTGCTGGGGATGTACCCCTTTCTCCAGCTTAGGTTTGAGAACTTGATTTTATTTTAACATGCATGTATGTTTTCCCTCTTACAGGCCAGACATCATGTCAGCGATCTCGAACCAATGCCTTAATTTCCAGCTGGAGACAGAGCGGTAAGGATGCCTCTACAGCTGATCTATTTGTCCCCTACTGCCTTGAGGTGATTTATCATGACTGAGGGAGGAAGAAACAAAACCTCCCCGGTTTTGCTTACACCATGCCAAAGGCCCATATCGTTTCAGTCTGTGCTCCTTAAGCATCCCTTTGTGCATTCCTATTAACCTGAAAGAAAAGGGTAAGACAAAACAAACAACAGGCGTTGCCCTCCATAAGGCAGAATTTAAATAGTTTTGAGGTGAAGATCGGGAATAGGAAGCTCTGTCCCTGCCTATGCTGCCCTCCTGCAGGGTGGCTCTGCCTCGTCCTTTTGCCCGGCTATGCTTAAAAGGCACAACGGAATTGACTGACATTTGGGGGGCTCTTTCTTCCTGAGCTGTGAGAGAATGTCAGGATGAGAGGGAGTTGGATGCAGGTATCCCAAAATAGGGTCCGTGATTCTCTCAAAACATGACGGTGAGCAGGATGGAACCCTGAGATGGGCAAGGAACAGACATTTCAAACCAAGATTATACCAGAACTTCATCCCAATGGGATTTCAGTCTGCATACTGCTGCTCTCAGGGCCTGGTATGTGTATTACATTAGGTAGACTGTATTTTAATATTTTCTGTTTCTTTTCAACGTGTTGTATTAATGGACAAATGTAAATACAATCAAATATTTTAACCAACCTTTGGGGTATGGATCGTGGTGTGTCTGTACATTGCTCTGCAATGATATGTAATTGATTTTTTTGTAGGCAGGAGAATACGCTGTGCTACAGACATCTGACACGGATATTTGGTGTGTAGATCCTGTGTCAGGAGAAGTATTTCAGCATGGCAGCAAAGATTTGGATGGCAGTCCTAAGTGTGAGTAATGCTCTACCCACAGCCTGTGACGCTAGTGGCAATGCCTCACGCTTTGCGGCATATGTACTTTCGTTTTCAGAATGATGCCCGTGAAACACAGGGGACTTACAGTTTAACTCCTCAGTGATAGGGTACATACCCTTTCAATATTGATGTGCTTGTATCTGAAAATAGTTATCCTTTACTTTCATGACACCAGAAATAAACAAGCCTAGACAAACTGATGAACAGCCTTCTAGGCATTTTGGTTTACCTTCCATTTCTTACCACCATAGAAAATTCTTTGGGCTTGTGGATGAGATTTCTAAGGCAGTGAATCCTGAACTGTGGGAACTGGGCCACGTGCAAGTCAGTGAGTCCATATTACACGGTCCACAACTGCTCCATGGAATGCAATTAGGTCTATAATACCTTTGTATTGTCTTCAAATAAAGACAGAGAACTGTTGAGGTCTCATAGGAGATGGTTGATCCAAAAAGTTGCAGAATGCCTGCTCGTAGGAACTGGGATGCCGTATTGGAGCCTGTGCACTGGCTCTGCTCTTCTGAGCAGTACAGGCAGCCCAAAAGCCTACAGTTCTGCTGTGCTTGTTTCTTCAGTTCTTTAGCTAGTGATTTTCTGCTTGCCATCTCCCATAGAAAATCTGGGAGAATAATCTGCTGGTTTCAGGCAAACCTCCTGGAACACCTGTAACAGAGTAGATAATTATTCAGGAGAAGATAGTGAGTTGGACAGTACTTTCATCTGACGCAGCAAGTCTGCTTTCTTTTTCTTATATGTGGGCTAATGATAGAAGTCCATGAAGACCTGCAACAGGGGATGATAAGTAACTGCACGTTCACTGAGGAATTAATTGTGTAATGGTTCGTTAAACAGGTTTACAAGCAGACGAATGAAATTAGTAAGAACCAACTTTGTCTCAAGTTTGGACTGAACTTTTTGGATCTTCTTGTCGTGGTTCCACATGCTCATGTCCCTCTTTTGTTTATTTGTGGGAGACCATAAATATTGCTGTTCCGTGGTTGGGTTTTTTCCAGTTTTGAAGGTATTAAACTGGGACATTTTGACTATTTTAAAATGTAAATAATAGTATTGTTACACTTAAAAAGACCTTGCTCAAAAATTCTTATTAAAAAGATTAATTTGATTTTTTTTTTTTTTTTAAATTAAAATATCAGCATCTAAATGATACACTATCAAATTTAAGGCAAAAAAAGATGTTCATATAAAAAAAAATCAGTATTTTTTCCACTATTTTATTGATGCAAACCCATATAAACTGCACTTTAATTTCTAGAAAAAAATGTATTTTTTCTAGCAGAAGTAAAATTCCATGTTTCTATAGCGATTCAAATTATTTATGGCTTCAGGATCACTCACCTTTCTTCCTTACACAAAACAGGCCAAAAGCACTGATATTTAGGACAATTCTGTACATTAGTATAGTTCATTTCTGCAGATGCTGAGTTTATTGTCTTCTGCTCTGTATCTTGCAATGAATTTCTCTCTTTAAAGGTCCTAGTTTCTGTAACATGCTGAAGTCTAAAACTGGTTTACGAGAAGCTGGCAAAGGCTACATCCCACAGTGTGAAGGGGACAACGGGACTTTCTCACCCGTGCAGTGCAGCCAGGATCAAGAGAGCTGCTGGTGTGTCTTTGACAATGGAGAAGAGGTGCCAGGGACACGAGTAAGCGGAGGAAGACCTGCATGCGCAAGTGAGTTCCTGCTTGAGGCGTATTGCTTCTGAGCAAGCCCAGGTCTGGAACTTGACCCAGATCCTAACTTTTTCTAGTATTTAGTTGTATTTAAGCTTCTTTGTTCAGACCTTTACAGAGACTTTTGCCCAAGAGGTATGGTTATCTTTGTGTTATAGCAGATTTCAGACCTACCTGGGCACGATGTCCCGTTTTCTTTGAGTGCTTTGTCAGGACGAAAGGAGAAGGGAATGGATGTTTGACTTTTCTTTCTTCATAAAACTGGTTAAATCAAAGCAGTTGAGCTATTAAGCTTAGCTAAAAAGTCAATTGAACAGCTTGCTGCAAAGTTGAACCTGTTCCAGTCTGAGCTGGCTATGAGATTAAAAGCCATTCAACTGACTGAAATAAAATTTGAAAAATGTATGTTTCTGCCATTCCTATTCTTGGCTTGTAACCAGAGTTGTGAAAAGGATGTGCCAAAACACTACATATTCATAGAGGATTTCCTGCATAACCAGAGCTGCGAAGCACTGGAATTCACTCATGGTTTCCAATGAGATGTCCAAATGGGAGGTATTTGTATAAATTTAATTTGCAATGACCTTTATACATCTCCCCATCACTGAAGTGAAGCAAAACAAATTAAACTTTCTAAAGGCTATGCTCCAAAGTGTAATGATTAGTGGAAACTAGAGATGTAAAAAGAAACTAGTGCCTGCAGGACACTACTGTTTCCATGGTTCTTTTGGGTTTTTTAAATGACAGCTGTTGGTAGATTTAGGAAAACAAGACCATGTGATGAGAAATTGCTTTGGTTTCCTTTTGTGATTCTGCTATATAAAGAGCAACACATGCTCACCAACCAAATACCTGATTGTGTCAGCCCAACTGGCTGTAAGGCATTTTAGTCAGTTAGAGAACTCCTCAGCCAACTTGGAAACCACCAGCATCATTTTCTTTGAACTTTCTTGTACCAGTAGAGAGCTATGCAGATGGGATTTTATGAGAAGCCACAAGGAGACCCCAGGGTTGTATCTGCCCCATGCAGTGTGGTGTTGTGTGGAGATGCCCACCTGAGCTCTGAAGAGATGAGCTCCAGAGCTAGGGTGGCATAGCCATGTGGGCGTAGCAGTCCAATGCAGGTTTCTAGCTCTTCAGAGAAGCAGAGTTGTTCAGTCTAACAAGTACGGTGCTGCTGTCATCCTGCTTTCAGGCTATGGGCTACTGTCTCTGTGGGCCACAGGGCTGCGTGATATTTATTTTGTTTGGACCAGCTGGAGGAACTCAGCGCAACATCCGGCACTCAGCAGTACGGATTGACTTTCCCATAGACTCTGAAGGTGAACAGGGAAAAGTGGAAGCGTTTCTAGTAGGCTAGAGAAAAGTCAGAACTAGTTGTAAATGTTAAGTCCTTGATATCTCCTTCTCCCCATAAAAGCTCATTTTCTAGATTTCCCCCTAAATTCCAAGGGAATTTATGTAATATGTTCTAAGGAGGGTGTAGGTGTACCTCGAGATATGCCCCTAAGATGATTTTACATTTTGTGTGCACATCTGATGTTTCTTGGGATCCTGTAATGCTGTACTTCTCCTAGAAGAAAGAGTGACTGAATGATTAATGACCTTTCTTTTTTAAAAGACTGAGCTGAGAGAGAGAACTGCTTTGAAAATATGATGGAAACCTGGCTTTACTGAAAGCTATTTGTTATTTTCTGCATAGAAATACCATTGAAATAATCTTTAATGATTTTCCTGGATTTTGACATAGCAATGGAACTTTTTCAGGCTAAACAACTTGGTTATTGTGTAAGAATAAAGAAGCAAAAGTTATTTTTCCTCTCAGTCTATCCAGCCTTATACCTCTAGTCCTGGGAACTACTAACAATTGTTCAGGAAAAAGGGAAGGGAGTACTATCTCACTATCTTGGAGATCTTGTCTTATCAGCAAAAGGAGCTGTTGTGGTGGGAAAATATGATAAACTTCTCCTCCGACATCAGAACAGACAGCTGTAAACAGCAAGTAATAACTTCACAGTGCCCAGTGCATGCAATGAGGTTTTCATTAGCTTAATCATTTCCATCAGAGGTAGAATCCCACTTTTTCTAGTTGACATGCACTGAAGAGATGATGCCAAGTATCCTAGCAGTCCTCATGCGCATCTCCCATCCTCATGCCCACTTCCCACAGCTCTGAGTGGAGGCAGAGGAGAGAAAGCCTTCCAGAGAAGGTCCTGGAGACAGTAATTTCCTTATAGAAATATTTAGAAACACCTATGAAAAAAGTGTCAATATTCAACCGGATTCACTCTTACAGGACCGAGAAATAGGGGCAGAAATAGAAGAATGACGAAATGGTGCAGGCTTGATAACACAGTAAATGAGATGACATCTGTAGAGGAATGAATGAGCAAATTACTGATTGTGAACTGAAACCTGTGAACCACACCAGGGAACCATCCATCACTTATGTTTTGGGGGCTGGTTATTTTTCTAGTTTACATACCAGCTCTCATTGGAACAGACAGTAAAAGACTGTAGCAGCATACGGCTGAGACTGGATTTGACTTGCTGGATATAGAAATTTGTTAGAGCGCTAAAGAGACATAGACTGATTTTTATATAGTTTTTATTAAGAGATATTAATATAATTTACACATAATGGTGGATGCAGTTTACATTGGCCAGGATAAATATTACTATCTCTTTTACAGTGATATCTTTTGGTCCTAAAATCTCGGGAGGTTTATTAAAATTTTGTTAAGCAAGGATGCCAGGTTTCCACTTTTACTGAAAAGGAGACTGGGTACAGAATCAATGAGTGAAGAGAAGGAATGTACTGGCCCCATTTACAGAGTTATTGCAGAAAAGATGCTATAAAGGACACTTGGAAAAAAATGCATTTGGCAATTCAGAGAGATATGAAAGCCTTTTATTTTGGCATTGAGATGCTCAGGGTTGGAAAACAAAGATGTACCGTGCACACTGGATCCCAGATTCATCCTGCAATCTTTTAAGGTTTAATTGAAGTGGCGGCTAAGTTAAGGAATTAGTCTCCATATCTCCATCAGAAGGGGAGAGAGAGGCTGCTCAGACCTGAACCATCAGCAGTGTTTGCCTTCCTCCAGTGACTAGGGAGGTTGGGACAGATCTGAGCATTGGTGTTTGGAAAATGATCTATACATACACCAAGCAAGTGAATTGTATGATATGAGAACACCTTTTTCTTTATATTTATTTCTAAGTGAGGAAGTTGTTTTTTCTTCCTATGTTTTGTAGCTCTAGAACTCAGAAGTGTTTTATTATTACTAGATATATTCAGTAATTAGGTTGGGATTTGGCTAATATTGAGTGAAGCTGTTGGTTTGTATACTAATTAGTAGAAATTAATTATCATTGTGGTTAGCCTGCTATAATAGTCTGTACAGTGCCTTAGCAGGGTTGAAATGACTGTATTGATGCAGGGTGAGTTGATAGGGTAAACTTTGTGCTCCAACTCCAAAGCTGTATACTACTGTTAAGGACCTGCTGAGTCACCAGAAACATCCTGGTGCTGTTGAAGATACCATAGTCATGAGTTCCTGATCTTAAAGTTTTCAAACTTCACTCCAAAGGGAATTGAGATTTTTTTTTTTTTTTGGCCCTCCCTATTTCCACTGGATATCTTTTGTAAAGATTTTTTCTGCTGATGGTTAGAAACCTCCTTCTCATTTCCTGCTTAAATTTATTCATGACTGTTTTAAACTTATCTGTTCTTAGAAACCATGCACGTAGTTCTCTGGACCCAATGCATTACCCATCAAAGTCAATATGTGTCTTTTCATCAGCTTTAGTAAACTGAACCATGCTGACATCAAACCAGATCCAAGTTGAGATGAGTGGGAAATGCACAGGGTGCTTTCTAGGTTTTCTCTGTTGATAGGAGGGTTATGCAGACTTTTTACTAGAAGTGCTTCATAGTATGCCACTAATGTATCCCCTTTTCCATGTGCCTAAAGGTCCACAGTGTGCTCTGCCATTCGGTGCCTCCTCTGTTCTCAACGGAGCTGTATTTTGTGAGAACATTTCTGGGCAAGATTCAAGCATTCAGCAGTGCCGGCTGGTGTGTCGCCAGGGCTTCCACAGCGCCTCGTCCAGCACGTCGTTTCAGTGTGATGTGCAACAGCATCGATGGGTCTCGGCTGCCCCGCTCTATCACGCCTGCCAGAGTATGTCTGAATTGCGGTGGGTTGGGAAGGGCGCAGAGCAATGTCAATAGATGTACAAAAAACGCGCTTTCATCACGAAGCTACTGGGTGAAGTACAATAATAGGACACAACAGTTATATGGGAGTTGCTAAATTAAGGCACAGTAGATTAGTCCTGTCTTCTGCCATTTTCATCTCTGTCTCTTGACTAGCTCCTATTCCAGAAACAGTCCCGCTTTTCTGTAATAATATAGCATAAATAGTTATTCAATCTGTATGTAGATTTTTCTTTGCAAGTTAGAAGATGCAGGCACCATGAAGTGATTCTGATGGAACTACTTAGTCCTGGAAGAACAGATGAGCACCAGATGTTTGAATTTGGCAGAACTTGACTGTTTATTTGCATAATCAAGTCACTGTTACTTCTGCGTCTTTTTGCAGCAGTCTGTTCTTTAGGATTATTGTTGTCTTTGTTGGCTGACTTGTGGTAGTTTTCAAACCATTTTTCTTTCAAGAAAAAAACAGCACTCTAACTCTTGGAAGAACCAGTTGTCTATTCAGAGCTCGTGTAATCGGATATTAATGTTGGCCTTTTCAATTATTTCAAATAGAGATACTTTCTGATCAAAACGGCAATTTGTACCAGTGCTGAACTTTGAGAAATGCAGATCTTGATGCCAAGTTTGCAACTACTCTTCATCTCCAGAATGGGTTAAACCCATTCTGGAAACCGCTGTATTGACACATTTCCAGCTGTACCCCAGGTCTTCTATTCCAAATGCAAATGATTTTAAACTTTAAATTTCAGACTGAAACTTATTTCTGTCTGTAATCATGTTTGCTAGGTTTTTGTAGCATGTTATGAAGTAACTTTCATGTTTGCCTGATGGCAGTTGAACGACTGTTTGTAAGGCCAGAGGGGAGTGTGTGGCAATCTGATACAAGCTGCCGTTTAATGCAAGCTGAGGACTTCCCACAGTATTTGTGTTTGAAATAGAGCATGGTTTTAAGGAGAGAGAAAAAATTCCCAACACATCTGAAGGCGATTGAATAAACTTCACGACGATGAAGTATTCACCACAACACTTAGTAATTTGTTCCAATGGATAATTACCCACACTCTTAAACATCTTATTTCCTGTTCCTTATGTGTACACTTCGGGATTGTGCTTAAGTCAGCTCTTAACTACTCTCTGATAAGCTAAACAGATAGAAGGCTTTGTGGCTTGCAGGAAGAAGCAAGCTTTTGTGTCCTCTGGTCCCTCCAACTATTCTTCTAGGACACTCTCCAGGCTTTCCCGCTGTTCACTCCCTTTGGGAGCGAGGGACGGAATTGTGCTCCAGCAGTGACACTTGTACGTGATGCAGCGAGGGTCTGTAGAGGAGGTGAATGAGGCAGAGCTCTGCCGCTTCTCCAGGCTGATGGGATAAGAGGCAGCTCCATTTGGAGGTGGCATGACAGCATCACCGCTGTGCTCAATCTGAGATAACGAAGCCTCCGTGAAGCCTGGGATCAGCCTAATTCCAGTGGAGACAAGAAATTTGCACCTTTTTTATTCTGGCTAAAAAGTGGCTAAATAGATTTTCATTTTGTGACTGATGAGCTCATGGGTTTCTCATCTATTTGTGTGATTTGCGTCACTCTGGTTTGCTATCAAAAAATTGGAAAGCCCTTGTAGATGTCCACGTCAATGCCATTATTACGCAATCAAATTTATTCTCTCCTAAAACTTGATTCCTAGTTAATTTGACAAGCTAGGTTTCTGAAAGCCCATTTGAATTAGTATTAATTGCTTTAACCATTTAATTCCTTTTTAAATAGAAGTTCTTTCATGATTGTGTCTGAGAGAAGCAGAGGCTGACAGGTCAATAATTCCTGTCTTCCTGTTTCTTTTCTAAGTATTGGCATAACGTCAGCTTTCATCTAGTTCTCTGGAAATTCCCATCTGCCAAGGCTTATAAAAAATCATCATTAATGATCCAGATTGCTCCTTATACTGCTGTGACTTAGTGCTCCAATGTAAAATATGTCTTTATTGTTATATAACTATATCACCTGCCTTTTTCTCTAACGCACAACATACATATTTATCAAGCATGTCTCTTGCTGCTTATTATTTACTACAGACAACTCTCCTGCTTTCACCTGGAAATGGGGAGTTGCTATTGATGCAAGATCAAAATGCCAAATCAATGTTGTCTTTTATCAAATTAACTTTGAAAGTCAGTTTCCACATTAAAATAGAGAGGCTACTAAATGGCCTTTTTACTTATGTTTTAGAGCTCCAATTACTTCAAACAGTCCAAGCTCAAACACACTTTCAACTACTACTGCCTCCTGAGAAGACTTGTAGTTCTGACTACTCTGGATTACTCCAGGCATTCCAGATATTTATTTTAGATGAGTTGAAGGCTCGCGGTTTATGTCACCTCCAGGTAATTTCAATTCCTTATTCTCTGTTGTTGTTGGGTTTTCTTATTTGGTGGTTGGTTTTTGGTTTTTTTTTTTTGTATTAAGAAAAAATGGTGAGGCACAATGTAGAACTTTGCCTGTTTGAGGGAGGTGAAAGAGCAGAAAATGCCACGAAATCTGTCAAGATGTCAATCTGTCTCATATGGATGGCTGGGAAAATAGGATGTTTAATCTCACTGGCCCCACATCGGCAGATCAGCTGAATTGTAGCCATAGAGGTCATATCACATCAGTCCAATATTTATTAAAAATATATTTTGATGGAAAAGATCCCTTTGACTATTCTTACAGTGAGTAAATGACCTGCTAAAATGATCTTTTCCTACTTCTATTTCTTTTTTTACTGACCCTTTTGAAAATGTTGCCTTTTAGCCTAACACAGTGCAATTGAATAGGGAAAGGCGAGAACTAGGAGGTTCTTGACTAACTGTGGTTTCATTTAATTTTGAATTCAAGGTAACTGCTTTTGGAAAGACCGACTCGGTTTCTGTCTGTGATGATTCCACTGTCTATGTTGAATGCCTGAGCGTGGACCGCCTGGGGGTGAACGTCACGTGGAGGACTCAGCTGGAAAACATCCCGGCAGCTTCTCTCCCTGACTTACATGATATTGGTAAGTTTTTTTCCGCTGATATTTCTGTGAAGCCTGCTTTGCTTTTAATTGTTTTGCTTCCCTGTGTCTGCTCTTAGGAGGCACTAACAAGGTAGTATAAATGCTCAGAGAGAGTCTTTATAATGCTGGAGTTGTGCTTTTGAGCTTTTGGTGTTGATATATTTATCTTTTCAGGCTGTGACTGCACAGTGGAAAAGAGCTATAATTAAATGTTTCTTTCAGATAGGACTGCCTCTCCCAGCTTCTTTAACTGAGAGTGAAAATTACCTTATCGGGCATGAGCTGAGCTGTCCCAGATATTAATGTCCAGTGGGCAGGTCCTTAGTGGTGGAAAAGATTGTGTTCTTTATTGGGTTGGACTCAGAGAAGCACAATTCACACATTGCCAAAAATATAACTAATTTTTTCCAAGGTTTGGTTTTTTTCATTTCTGTCTTTTTTGTCCTTTTCTTTTTCTATTTATTACGTTTGACACTGAAGAATGACCCTTACCTCAGAAGTCCTAGAGCAATTATGCAGAGACCACTGACTGGCAGATCTTTGCTGTGGTTTCCAAGTGAGTTAGGAATGGTGTAAGGAACTTCTTTCAAAGCAGTCAGTGTTTTCCTTTAAAATAAAAGACATAAAAGACACATCCCAAGATCAAATGCCCTCTGCACCAGTTTTTCTCCAGTTTTACTGCTTTGCAGTGGTGTTCCCAGCACTAAATATAAATACCTCTGCCTGCACGTGTCCTTCCCTCTAACTTTGGGACTTGGAGACTTGCGTCCTACAGCAGTTTTTGCCAGATAAGAACCGAGGTCAAAAGCCTTCAAGACGCAGACAGCGGCTGCAGTGGTTGTGTGGTTCCTGGCTTTACAGTCTGTTTATGTTTACATCTATTCAGTTGCTCCAGATTATAAGGGAAACAGGAATATTCAAGCAGTTTGCAGAAGGTGGATCAAAGTATAAGTGTGTTTGGTTTTATATTAAACTTTACTTTTGAATGCTTTGAGTGCATTACATTTTTTGATCCTCTCCACACTATAATTTCCCCATAGTACTAAAATTGTTGTCCAGGGAATGACTGTATGGTTTCAGAAGAGGCAGTATGAGTCTAGTCTGGGGAGATCAGACACTGGGGACCTGCTCTCTGTATCGTCTTGGCACCATCAACTTGCATTACCTTCTAAGGCAGCTTTGGGTCTTTCTGTTTGAGGTGTTTTCTGGTGTATTTACACAGAGTGAGCAAACTGGCTCTCCGATTTGAAAATCTACATTACTAAAATAGCTTTGTTCTTTTCCTAGTTTCTTTATGGGTAAATGAGAAGTCTTGCTCTTGAAGTAGCTGAGAAGAAAATTGCTAAAGAGAAGTGCAGCGTGCATATGTTCCCAATGAAGAGCTTCAAACCTAAAACACTCATGAATGCTTCATTACGTTTTTTCTTGCAGATATTTTCACGTATTAAATTCCGAGGCTGTGCAAATCCCTTCCTGAAGGATCTTATGCCATTTAGCTTTGTAGCTTAGGCCTCAGCTCTAAAATAGTGAGGAACACTTGCAGCAACTTCTCTCTTTTCTGTTCAACAGGCAAAAATACTAATGGTTATAAAAATGAGCTTTTGGTGGATGAACATAGAGTAAACATTTCCCATCAGTGAGACAGGAGGAAATCAATCCCTGCTCTATACAACTGATATTTTAAGCTGTGTCTTTGTGCTCTGTATTTTCCTTAAAGAAAAAAGAAAAGAACAAATTTACTTCTTTCTTTCTCTTTTCTCTCACTTTCTCATTGGCCAATATAAACTCTGGGTAACGATATGATCGCTCTCACATTAAAATTAGTGTTTTGTTCAACAGGAGCAAATCCTAAATCAGACTTCTTCCCACTGCACAACACAGGGTGCAACTATTTGCAGGCTATTTCTGTATGTGAAAAGATGTATGGTCCGCTCAGAAGTCCAGGTCCCTAAAGGTATACCAGGGTCTGGAGAAATGCTTAGTAAGAACTTCCAGTAAATCTAACAAAGTATGAGAAGCACAGTAGCTTGAATTGCCAAAATTGTGCAGCAAAACAGGAGCAAAACCAGGGAAGCACTATTGCGTCTGCCATGCTTTGGAGCATGCTGAAGGTCCCAGGAAGCTCATCTTGGAGCAGCAGGGCAGTGTGGCCCCAAGCTGTCCAATCATGCTGGAAGGGCTGAACCAAGGCAGCTCGTGTAAGACGTTACCAGGGAGCCTGTGGCTGGCATGCTGACAGGCACTGAATTGTTCTCTGTTGAGACGTTACAGGACATACCTGTCCATTTGCAATGCATGAACATGTCTACTACAGGTAAACACTTGTTTATATACTCTGAATGTAAAGGATACTATATATGCATGGATACATAGTGTGGTCATAGGAGGGTCACATTTAGCGATAGTGCTGAGAACTTTTCAACACAGGGGAACAATTTAGACTAAAGGAAATTCAGCAGACCTAAGTGGATTCTTACTGGTTTGACTGTTTGCTGCTTTTTTACATGTGAATTCTCTCCAGCTGTCATTTCAAGGTTATTTTTAATTCTGCTCCAGCTAGTCACTAGACAGTTCGGAAGGATATTTGCTTGATTAAAAGGCTAATCTGCTTATTCCCGATTTCAATTATGAGACAATTTCTGGCAAAACATTTGCGAAGTGTTGTTGGTTATGTGGTGATCTCCAATTACTTCCTTGCAAACTAAGTATCATTTTGACCTGGGGTTGAACAAAACTAAGCGCTATTTTGCTGATTATAATATGTGTCAGTGCAGAAGGATAGGTTGCTCAACACTGGAGGAAACCAAGCATTGAGAATATGAGGACACAGCTGTCAGCTTTAATGCAGGTCTGTTCACTTTAGACCATGAGTGTAAAAACCTCGTGTCCCTCCTCTGCAAAGGGGGAAACAACAGCTATACAACAGCAATCAGCTACGGACCAACATTCAGGAAGAAAGGGCACCTACACTTTCAGTATTAAAGGTCTAGGATGACCTTTCAGAAAAAGCATCGTATGTCTGCGGTCCATTCAGCACGGGCAGGAGGGCAGCGCCGCGTCACCAGAGCCTTGTACCTGGCTGTGAAATTCTCTCCTCACACAACTGAAAAGCCACCCTGAGCTACAGTGCAAAGTTAGGAAACTCGCCACGTGAGAAGGCAGCAGTACCCTCAGCTATTTGCCTTGGACACATCAGTCACAAAATAATAATCTTTGTACAGCGTGTGAGCTGTAACATTCCTCACACTCTCTTTCTGTATACAACATCCTCTCTGTGAAAATTCAATGTCCAAGGTCGTTGGTGTACTCACAAAACTCAAGGTATATAGTGTGTAGAACTTTCCGTCACTGGGCTGCCCATCACCAGTAGCTACAGGAGGCCCTTGTCTTGCAAATTTGAAGCAGTAAACCACACCAATATTTCATTCAATGCCGTAAAGCCTGCAGGGATAAACAGAGTGTGATAGCAAAAAAAATCCACTGGGAACACTGTTCTTGTAGCACTTCTGGTCCAGCAAAACTGGGGAACTCTCTCTTGATCTAGCGCTGAAAATTGTCCTTACACAAATCATCAAAAGGGTAGCTGTCTGGGCAACTAACAATAGAGAGAGTAGGATGTGAAAACAGTAAATTCGCTGATTTCCAGCTTTCAACACCAGCTTCAGCAATTGTGAAGAGCGTGTCTGTTGCATAGGTGGGTGTGGTGAATATCAGTAGTGTGATGGAAGGTGATTATTTTACTGTTACGGATGCTGGCTTTCAAAAACAAACCAACAAAACGCTGAAAAAGAAGCAAATGATACCCATTGAAAAAACAGGAATAAATTAAATCTGAATGTGAGATAATCCTGGTTTTCATCTGCTGAATTTTTGTAACTCAGAAATAAAATTTTGTTCTCTGATGCTTTAGTTTTTGAATATGCCTTTTTTGGTTGGGTTTTTTTTGCTGTTTCTTTAGCCCTCTCTACATATACTGAGATTAGGACTTTAATCTGATAGGCACTGTACAGATTCATTATTGTCTGCTGTTTGCTAACATGCTTGTATTTCTGTATCTGCCTATGTTTTTAACTTAAAGATCATCAGTTTCTGTGTGGTTATCCGTTCCCATACTGGGAGTTTCTTTCATGCTATTTTCTTGTATTTTTTCCCCCTTTAGAAAATGCAATTGTTGGAGAAAATCTCATTGGAGCATTTATAAAAGAGATTAAGGATGGTGGTTTTCTGCTGCATTTGGACTCCAAGCAATTCCTAGGAGATTCTTTCGTTGATTTTCCCCGGGATGAAGAGTTTGATCTGTCTCCAAGTGTGCAGCTAGGATGTAGAAGCGGGTTTCGAAGAACTTCATCTCCTGGGAAAGCATTTCCAAATTCACAAGGATGTGGTATGTCTCAGTTCAGCTTTCCCTTCTTTGATGCTGTTAGGAATCAGTATAAAGCTAAAATTAGAAAATCATCAGTGAACTTGTGTTTATGGTTAAAAAACTTGTGTTTATGGTTAATATGTGAAAGGCGAGAAAGCACCAATGTGAATGACAAATTTGCAGAGAGATGGGAATTAGTGCTTTGCTTACTGCTCAGTCCTTGCGTTGAACCAATGATTTGGAAATAGGCATCATGGCACTGACATAGTATAGAAGGTTTTGCAAACATTTTTCATGATATTTTACATCTGTCTGGTATTAGACGGTATTTCTGTAATGTACTTGATCCTTAAGAAGAAGATTTCACAAAGATAATGGAGCCAGACCTTCAGATGATGATACATTACCCAGAATAGAAACCTAGATGCAGAAAAGGCAAAAGTCCTGAGCTTGTGAATTCCTGGGCCAAGTCCAGCCAGCTCAGATGGAAGCTTTCTCGGCGTTGGCCAACACCCAGACCTGATTGCACTTCTGCCCTCTTTTCATCTTCTTTCCTTGTGTTTAGTCTGCTTCCCCAGAACAGGCTGCCTTTCTGCCAACATCCTGCTTAGGGCTGCCAAACCTACCTTTTCGATGGATCCCTGTGGCTGTGCCCAGCATTCCTGTGCACCAGGTCATGCTGCCAAAGAGCCTTTTCCTTAACAGCCCCGCTCTTGTTTCTATCAACGTCAGCCCTCCTACAGTGCAGCCCTCACTTGTTCTCGTTGGCCCAGTTAGCCTCAGTGAGTCTGTGTCTTACTTATGTCAGTTTGGGACGTATTCACTGGACTTCAGTAAGGCCTTTGAC
The DNA here is from genome assembly GCF_000690835.1 of Fulmarus glacialis. NCBI lineage: Eukaryota > Metazoa > Chordata > Aves > Procellariiformes > Procellariidae > Fulmarus > Fulmarus glacialis. Next base: position 58,618 of record NW_009225211.1, read on the forward strand.
ACTGT